>NC_065519.1:13059193-13088365 GCF_006386435.1 Epinephelus moara
TCTTTTTTCGACATGCTATACTATGACTTTTTTTTAGCATTTTTTCGACATGCTATAGTATGACGTTTTTTCAATTTACTATACTTTGACTTTTTTAGCACTTTTTTGATATAGTATACTATTGCTTTTTTTTGACATGCTATACTATGACTTTTTTTCGACATACTACACTGACTTTTTTAGCGCATTTTTCGACTACTATACTATGGCCTTTTTTCGACATGCTATACTTTGGCTTTTTTTTTAGCACTTTATCGATATAGTATACCATGACTTTTTTAGCAGTTTTTTCAACATACTATACTATGACCTTTTTGCACTTTTTCGACATGCTATACTATGACTTTTTCGACATACCATACTATGACTTTTTTAGCCTATTTTTCGACATACTATAGTATGACTTTTTTCGAACTTTTTCGCCATGCTATACTATGACTTTTTTGGCCCATTTTTGGACATACTATACTATGACTTTTTTAGCAGTTTTTTTGACAGACTATACTATGACTTTTTTTGCACTTTTTCGACATACTATACTATGACTTTTTTCGCAGTTTTTTCGACATACTATACTATGACTTTTTTTTGCACTTTTTTCGACATACTATACTATGAATTTTTTAGCCAACTTTTCGACATACTATACTATTTCTTTTTTCGACATGCTATACTATGACTTTTTTAGCAGTTTTTTCGACATACTATACTATGACCTTTTTGCACTTTTTCGACATACCATACTTTGACTTTTTTTTTTTGCATTTTTTCAACATATTATACTATGACTTTTTTCGACACCCTATACCATGACTTTTTTTTAGCACTTTTTTGACATGCAATACTATGACGTTTTTCGACATGCTATACTATGACTTTTTTAGCAGTGTTTTTCGACATGCTATACTATGACGTTTTTCGCACTTTTTCGACATGCCATACTATGACTTTTTTCAACATGCTATGCTATGACTTTTTTAGCAGTTTCTTCAACATACAATACTTTGACTTTTTTAGCCCATTTTTCGACATACTATACTATGACACTTTTTAGCAGTTTTTTCGATATTACTTTTTTTGCACTTTTTTCCACATACTATACTATGACTTTTTTTTAGCAGATTTTTCGACATACTATACCATTAATATTTTTGCACTTTTTTCAACATACTATACTATGACTTTTTTTGTACTTTTTTGACATATCACTTTGACCTTCTTCGCATTTTTTCCCCACACTATTCTCAGACTTTTTTAGCACTTTTTTTTTGACACACTATACTATGACCTTTTATATTTTCATCAAAAAAATATTATACTATGCTTTAATTTGGATGTTTTTAAAAAAAAAAAAAGAGACACAAACTCATTTCCACAAAGTCAGACTTTTAATCACTTTCCACATCCACTTGGATGTAAAATATCAGGCACATGCATGTCATCAATGTCTGTAAGAAACAGTATACTGGTGGATATCTAGGTCTGCACATATGTGGTTGTTTGCACAGCTTTGGTGAAGGTTGAGACTCGCTGACTGTTTTGTAGTTCATGATGTCAGAAAGTTTTTATTAGGTCATTGTATTATTTTTATACTTTCTTTAGAAATAGAGTGGATTTTGTCTTCATAATACAGTCATCTTTTCTTCCTCCAGCGGCTTTGCCCTCAGCCATCCTGACGCTGATGTTCACTCCGTACCAAAGAGGAATCTACTGTGATGATAAGAGTATCAGCTATCCCTACAGGAAAGACACCATCTCCCATGGAGGCATGGCTGCAGTCACCATCACCTGCTCCATCGTCATTGTTAGTTTCAACATTTTGTTTATCTAAGTAGTGTTGTTACACAGCAATAAAAAAGATACATTTACCAAATATTTTTTCCCAAACTACAAGAAAACCCTTCATTATGTCTCCTCTGCCCACTCCACAGATCACCACAGGAGAGGCGTACCTTGTGCACACAAATCGTCTGCACTCCAACTCCCAGTTCAACCAGTACCTGTCAGCTCTCTACAAGGTGGTGGGCACCTTCCTGTTTGGAGCAGCTGTCAGCCAGTCATTGACCGACATAGCCAAGTTTACTATAGGTCGTCCTCGTCCAAACTTCTTAGCCGTGTGTGCCCCGGCCACCTGTAATGGGTACATGCTGCAGATCAACTGTACTGGCTCCCATCGAAATGTGACTGAATCCAGGTGAAACAAACTGCCTCTCACACTGTCTTTAAGAACTGGTATATTGGCTCTATCATAAACATGCAATTCATTTCTTTGTCACTCCATTATCATATTAATTGAAAATCAAAAAAAAAAAAGGAAAAAAAAGAAAAGTGAATTTTGCACATAAATTGAGCTTTGTTGCTGTTTTGCTCCTCAGGTTGTCATTCTATTCTGGCCACTCGTCCTTTGGGATGTACTGCATGCTTTTTCTGTCGGTGAGTTTGTCGTCACCGTTTTTGTTTTGTTTTTCACAAGACTTTCTGTAGCTGTGAAATGTCTGCTTACCAAAGACAACCACAAGTGACTCAAAACAGCAGAAAATGGTCAACTCAGATGCATGACAGATCTTTGGAAACATCATTGTTTGAAGACCACACACTGCACAATGGCCGGAAGTTGACAGAGTTAACGGTTTAATCCTTGTCAGGAGTGAGTTACTGAAAGACTTTACAAAGACATTACATTAACAGTTTTAAATATAGCACTGCTCTGTAGCTGAGCTCTGACCTTTCTTTGGAGGCATGTTCACTGAGGGGGCCAAAACAAAATCTCTACTTTAAAAAAATATTTTGAATACCTCATAATTTGTTATTCGCCACAAATAGCACAAATGTCAGGGAATAATCAGAGGTCCTGAAGTTAAATTTAATACCTTCAAGACCTTTATAAGACCCTTTCCATACATTGTAAGATCTTACTGCCACTTTAAGATCTAACATCAGTGGTTATGTTGCACAAGCAACACTCTTTGACTTTCACCACTTAATAGTCTTGGTTTGTGATAAATTGTAAGACCATTGTAATAATGCAATATCATTCAGATGAAAAAAGGTGGGGACAAGGCACAAGAGAATGCTCGAAACACAATCTTGTTCCAAAAAATGTGATAAAAAAAAATGCCAATGAAAAAAATAGTATGGCATAAAAATGTCATAGTATAGTATGGCATAGAAATGTCATAGTATAGTATGGCATAGAAATGTCATAGTATGGCATAAAAAGTTAGGTTTTTTTTTTTAAAGTCATAGTATAGTATGGTATAAAAATATCAAAAAATGTCATTGTATATTACGGCATAAAAATGTCATGGTACAGTTTGGCACAAAAGACAAAAAATAGCATATTATAGCATAAAAAAGTCTTAGTACAGTATGGCATAAAAATCTATTTTCAAAAAAGTCATAGTATGGTATGACATCAGAATGTCATTATCTAGTGTCCATTTTAGGTATAGACCGAAAATGTTTTTACATGGGACACCTGCCTCAAAAAATGGCTGATACATATAAACACCAGAATTCAAAAAGGTTAGATTTCTGACATCAGTTGATTTAAAAAACAAAACAAAAACAATGTGTATTTCTGTGTGCAGCTCTACATCCAGGCCCGAATGCAGGGGAAGTGGACGCGACTGGTTCGACCAACTATCCAGTTCTTCCTGGTGGCATTTGCTGTGTATGTAGCATACACACGTGTGTCTGACTACAAACATCACTGGAGTGACGTGCTGGTGGGGCTGCTGCAGGGAGCTCTCATCGCCGTGCTCACTGTGAGTACAACAGTGTGTTTCTGTGTCATTTGTACAGAAGGAAACTGATTTCAAACGTTCAGAGTGGTAAAGGTGGCAGCTGCTTAAAGCCCCCAAGTGCAGGATGTTTCTATGATTTCACAGCATGCTCAGAAAACTCCAAATTGTGGATCTCAAGGCTTTTTTTGGTCAACTCCATAAGTCTAAAATTTCCTAGTTTACTAGCAGGAGGCTGCTCTAAATGTTGTGCAGTAATTCCGCCTCACCATTCTGTATAAAGTGAACAAACATGGAATGGAGGAGCCTTGTTTCACCGCTAAGCTGGTAGTGGAGGCAGTAATAGAGCTTAGTCATGTGACTCCTGTTCCCCTTTTTCACCAACATGGGACAGGTTCTGTTCCGTTTCCCGCACCTAATATTGAACCATTCAGAGCACTTTGACCAAAGAGAAACTGATTTGAAACCTGGAATCTAACCAAAAAAAAAAAGCAGGTTTTTCTTGACATAAAGAGCGAACTGTGACAAAATCGGTGGGTGAAACTGGTGGATACATGGGCTGATTCGCTAGATAGCACCTCAGTTCCAAGAGTCCTAAATGGAACCAGTTCAAGAACCGAAACTAATGTGGTAGAAAAGGGTACTAGTGGTAAAACTCAGTATACTGCTCTGGTCCAGTGTTTGGCTTAATATCAAACCGATTTGAAAATTCTTACATCAACCTAACACTTGAGAGCTGCAACTATAAAAAGTTTTAATGAGCTTTATGTTTTATCTTTTGAATCTGTGTTATAACCTGTAACAGACAGAAAAACAGATTAGCATCTTTATATAAAAGATGACTATTGAACAATGAAAGTAGTATGGATGCACAGATCTATCGGCCAGACATCGGTATTGACTGATATTCACCTCGTTGACTGCCAATAGCAAATAAGATGACATTCGCCGATGGCAGTGGCTGATGTTTTCTATTGCGTCATATCTGGGTAACATTGGCAGGAGGAGAGCTTGTTCCCTTTAGCTGTTAGCAGACAGTGGCCAGAGCTGACAACGGACGTTTCATTGAGTGACGTTATGATGTGTTCAAGCTCTGTTGGGTAAAAATGATTATTGGTTGAAAGTAAATTATAACGTTATCCAGTCCCTCCAGATAATCGCAATCTTGCAATCGCAATAATTAACGCAAACTCAACGAAAATCCGCAATATTTGCAGGGGCTTGCAATTTTTCAAAAGTCCCACAATTTTTCTGCATTTTTTTCCGCATTTTCCGGCTGACTGGAAGTCGTCGCGCATGCGATGTCATTTGAAACGTCATCAAACGCGTCATCAAATTGTGCTAATGGCATTGCAGTATGGAGAAACGCTCTGTATTGACATAAGAATTTGCACTGTTTAAATGCATACAATATGTGTTGAATGTATTAAAATGTTATGTTTACAGAAGATGTAGCTTACATGTTGTTTTACAGTCACATTGTCTGGTTTGAGAGCTACAATATTCACTCAGGATTTTTTGCAGCATTATTGGAATCCATGTTTTGAAACTAATTCAATAAAACTAAAGAAGAGAACTGTAAAAAACACGTGCAGCTATTTTTGTAATATTCAGTATGATTATTATAGCAAGTGATTACATGACTTATTTTTTTGGAGGTAGTAGTTTAAAAAAAGTCTCAATTTTTTTTCCTCCTTTTGTCACTAGCCGCAATTTTTGTCGCAAATTTTGACAAAATTGGCCACAAATTCAAGGGTTTTTTGTCGCAAGATCCTGGAGGGACTGATATTCAGTATGATTATTATAGCAAGTGATTACATGACTTATTTTTTGGAGGTAGTAGTTTAAAAAAAATCTATTTTTTTTTCTCCTTTTGTCACTAGCTGCAATTTTTGTCATTTGCCAAAATTTCCCGCAAAAAAATCACATAAAAATGCGGCAATTTTTATCGCAATTTTTGACCAAATTGGCTGCAAATTTGAGGGGTTTTTTTTGCGATAGATCCTGGAGGAACTGGTTATCGTGTTCAAATGAAATCTTGTAAAATGTAGTTTATGGCAAGAAACTTGAATAAATCCAGGGAAAATTAATGTATGTTTTCAAAGCAATGTTAAAGATATTAGAGAGGCAACTATGATGATTAAATATAGTAAAAAGGCTTTTGAAGCAGTTAATTTTTTTAAAACATTGTTTTCACGTGAAAGGTTATGATAGAGGTTGTTTCATAAATTTGTATAACTGAATTTGTGCTCATACTCAGATAGTGTAATGAATGTATTTAAAACTGTTCAGGTATTTTTTAATAATGTAGATTTATTTGTTTCCCTGCCACAAAAGGGGAAGTAAATACCAAAAAATCCAAACAAACAATGACAAATAATAACCAAAACTAGATGTAGCACTTTGTGTTGCATTCTGTTTGTTTGAAAAGTGCTGTATAAATGAAGTTTGATTGATTGAACAACAAAAAACATTAGTATCAGCCCAGAATTTCACAGTTGGTGCATCTCTAGTAAGAAGCATGACCACACGCACATTATTTTAACTTAAAATACTCATGCAGTCCTCTTCTGTTCTTTCAGGTCCGATACGTGTCCGACTTCTTCAAGCAGCGCCCCCCTCGCTGCACACACGCAGACCCACCAGAGATCGAAAACCTTGAACGCAAACCGAGCCCGCAGCCTCATGACTCGCAGCACGGAAACCACTACAACTACTCCGGACCTGTATGAGCTCTTCACAGCAGCAGCAGCAGCAGCAGCAGCTACTCTTACTAACCTGGGCTCACACGCTCTCTAACAGCAGCTCCGTTACCAAAGGACCTGTGACCTATACAGGAAAACGCAGTAACCACTACCTAGAAATCCAGACCAGACCTGCTCCACTCTGAGATGGCTTTCCAACATTTTTACAGCTATAAAAACTCAGAGATTCCCTCGACCGGTTGGAACAGAAGCTCCGCCGTCTGTGTGTCTTTAAGTTAGGGTGTGTGTGCTGCGAAAATATGTGTGATTGATTGTGATTTTGTGTTCATGTGGAGCGTGTTGTGTTTGAAAGTGTGCAATGATGTATATTTTTATGATGTTTTTGTTTTTCTTAACTCTGTGCTGCGTTTGAGAGAAACGTTTCAGCTTTGTGGGGGAGAACTGATGCTGTGAGTTTATCGGAAAAGTGAGCAAAGACTGATCGAGATATGTAAATTTAAAAAACACCAGCCAAAGATTTCCGTCTGTCCTTGAGTACAGTCACAAAACATCAGAGGCTGAATGTTTTTCACCTTGTTGCAGTCAGATAAGACTATTTTTACCTACACTGGAGTTAGATTGTATCTGCCTGTTCCAGCCACTTGTCATTTTTATCTGCAGACGTCTGTATTTTATGTTTTTAAGATATGCATGTGTAATGGACTGCCGCAACTATATACGTGATTTTGTATAGTGCTAACATTTTTATTTTGTTTATTACTACTGTATCTAATAAATGTGTAGCTTTTTAAGAATGCATTATCACTACTTTACAGTGCAACTTTCTGAGCTGGCAACATCATTCTGAATGTTTCTTCTTTTTTTTTTTTTATAGACGAACTTCACTTAAATGACTGAGAAAAGACAAGCTGAGGCAATTTTATCCCATAAACCATCATTTTTTTTAGTCTTTAGTGTTGGTAGAAGAACAATCTGGACATCTTCCTTTCCTCTTTATAACATGTGTAACCTAATGTAATCATTTCTTTCCTTCAGCCTGTCGGTTGTTCTGTGTAGTTTTCTCTATAAATATTAGCCAGCATGTCGTCTACGAGTGTTTACTTTTACAGCAAGAAAAAGACATGCAAAGAAGTCTATTTGTGGTAAAGCAAGGAAATACTTTCAATTTTATTTTTTGTTTGGTTTTCTTTGCTGTGTTCTTGCTGAAACACACTGACGCAGGGTTCATGTCTGGACCTGCTGCTGACGGCTGTGGGATTCCTCAGTGCCAAAGGAATGGGGCTGTGCAGCCACGTCAGAGGTGGGTGTTTTTTTTAATGTCATCAGTTTTTTTTTTTAAAGTTTAATTGGTTCAAAGTAATCACACTAGCTAGATCAGAGTGTTGTGAATATTTGACTTTCTCGTCATAGGTGTGAGCTTCACAATGGGAGGATTCACTGATATAAATCACTCTGCCACATGCCCCTACTACTATCTAGTTATGAAAATACTTTAAGTTTTATTCAGTCAGGTTTTGAAATATGCACCTCCACCTCAAAATAGCAGAGGTGAACTATTTTTTTTTAATGTATTTTAAGTTTTTAATTTAGCATGAATATCACAACCTATTCCCTCCAAAACAACAAGATCAACAAAGCTCAATATGAAGCCACATCTTACAAAAATAGTGAGCAAAAAAAACCCAATAATTTTGTGACTCTTTTGTCACTAAGGGAATTTTCACACTTGGTCCTTTTCAGCCCTCTAAGTGGACTCAGAGCGATGACTCAGAATTTTTTGCACATATGTGAACACCAAGAGAACTCAGACCCTTCTGAAGCGAACCGAACCGAACTCAGGTCACCTCAGGAGATGGTCTGAGTTCGGTTTGCCTCAAGTCCATGGTGCGGTTCACTTGTGAAGACAAAACGCTCTGGGTCCACTTTGCCTTTTGCTATTGTATTGTTGCCCTCCAGGCTTGCCATAGACAGATCACACACTATTTGAGTGGGACACATAATAAACACAATGGAACCGACAGCACGACCAGCGGATGAGGAGTACTTTGGTCTGACGATGAAACAACTGCACTCCTTCAGATACGGAACAAGGAAAACATCAAACAGCAACTGTCCACAACGCACAGAAACGCTAAGGTTTTCCTCCAGTTCTAAGTTCATAACCGCACTGCAGTGCCACGTCAAAGTAAAAACAAAACTATATCAATATATATTATATATAGGCTATAGTGTGAAGAAAGAGGACTGAGGCCCCATCAGAGCTGAAATGGACCAGAAAGAGAACTGAATCCTCTTTCAAATGAACTGACAATGTGAACACAAAAAGATCTGAGTCCTTTTTCTGATACGCTTTTTGGTGCACTTTAAGGGTGTTTTCACACTTGGTCCTTTTTAAATGAACCAATCTCAGTCCTCTTGAAGTGGACCAACAGAAAGGGGACTCTTGTTCGTTCTTCTTGCATTCACATTGTCAGTTAATTTGAAAGAGGACTCAGTTCTCTCTCTGGTCCACCTCAGCTCTGATGGGGCCTCAGTCCTCTTTCTGTTCACACTATAACCTATATACGATATGTATCAATGTTTTCCTTGTTCAATATCTAGAGAAGTGCAGGTGTTTCATCATCACACCAAAGTACTCCTCGTCCACTGGTCGTTACCTGTGGCCATGATTCCATTGTGTTTATTATGTGCCCCACTGAAATAGCGTTTGATCTGTCTACGGCAAGCCTGGAGGGCTACAATACAATAGCAAAAGGCAAAGCGGACCCGCAGCTTTTTGTGTTCACAAGGCACAGGTTAAGTGAACCGCACCGCGGACTTGAAGCAAACTGGTTCACTTCAAAGCGGGCTGAGCTGTCTTTGAGTGTTCACATTTGGGCAAAAAATGCTGAGTCAACGCTCTGAGTCCTCTTTGAAGGCCGAAAAGGACCAAGTGTGAAAACACCCTAAGAGGACTAAGTTCAGTTTGTTCAAACAGGACTATATGTGCGAACACCCCAAGATATCTCAACCATTGTACCTGGACGTTACTGTTAGCTCACAATGGAGTCAGATCAGAGATTACAGTGAGTCCACAGCTGATAAAGGTTATGTTTCTGTATACTCAGTAAAAGGCTGACAATTTTTTATAAAGGCATCATATCTGTTTTTCAGGACATAGATGATCTTTATAGAGGCATACGAATCATCATTTCTGAACGTCCACTTTGATGTAGAGAGGGGGAATCTGACGTGCAGGTTAATGCATTACACTGCCTGGAAGAGCTATATCAATACATTTCCTAGAGTTTTGATTTAGTTTCAAGTTCGTAACATTTCCTCTGAGAAAAAGTCCTGGATCTAATGGAATTGGTGTGTCTATAATTTTAGTGAGTCTATCACACAGATCAAACTGTGCATAGTGCCCTCTGTAATGCCACACCTGAAACAGATATCGGAAACTGTAGGATTATACAGGTGTAACTTTTGAGGGGTTAGGTACAGTTGATGGAGAAAATTGTAGCTGACTAATCTAAATCTGGGTTTTACAGTGGCAAACAAACTGTTTTGACATAAGCCAGACCATAAATCTTCATCTTAAGTAATATCTAGGTCAGATTTCCACCTCTCTCTTGATTTGTGTACATAATCTTAAATCATTAATACATAAATCATGCTAATAAATTGCCCTGAACCATTGTCACTGTAAAAAAGTCAAGGTGAACTGGATTGAATTTGTGGCACTCACCATCGCCGTTTAGTTTCCTATAAACATGTATGATCTCCCGCGAAAATGAGGGCTCCATATACAGCACAAAGAAAGTGTGTGCAGCCAAAACAGGAAGAGGTTCATCCATTTTCCGTAACCGCTTACCCTGGTTTGGGGTCCCGGGGGATGAAGCCTATCCCAGCTGACATTGGGCGAGAGGTGGGCTACATCCTGGACAGGTCAGCAGACTATCACAAGGCTGACACATAGAGACAGACAATCATTCACAACACTCAAATTCACACCTACGGCAAATTCAGAGTCACCAATTAACCTCACCTGCATGTCTTTGGACTGTGGGAGGAAGCTGGAGTACCCAGAGGAAACCCACAATGACATGCAAGGAACATGCAGACTTGGCACAGAAGGGCTCCCCCACCCCTGGGCTTGAACCAGGAACCCTCTTGCTAGTTACTATCCCCAGTAGATCATCCGGTCTACAGTGGAAACTTTGGTAGTTGCTAGGCTCTAAGGCTCGGAGAAAAACCAAAAGCGATCCAGTAGTCTTGCAACAGAGGCACCAACAATACCACCACTTGAATACACCCGCTTTTTGTTTTTTAAAAACACGAATACTGGCCAATATGTTATCA
This sequence comes from Epinephelus moara, assembly GCF_006386435.1. Classification (NCBI taxonomy): domain Eukaryota; kingdom Metazoa; phylum Chordata; class Actinopteri; order Perciformes; family Serranidae; genus Epinephelus; species Epinephelus moara. Next base: position 13,069,983 of record NC_065519.1, read on the forward strand.
AAATTTTTAAATGTATGATATCCGTATCGGTCATAAAAATCCACTACTGGTCGGGCTGTTTCCATTTAATTAGGACTTTCTGTCCTGGGGGTTACTCAGTGTTACAAGGTCACTGAAAAAAAGGAATGCATTTGTAAATTTACTGTCATGAATATAACAGTTTGATGGAATCTACAATGTATGCAGTCATAACTTAAAAGTTAGAACCACATACACTGCAAAGTTACAACAGTAGAGTTCTGTGGGTTGACCTCTGTCTCTGGCAAGCTTGGCGAATGCTGTTTTGTTGTACCTCCAAGGTAACATTAAATGATAAGTTTAAGATCTGCTGTATTCCAAATCACATACAAACTTTACTAACTGCAACAGACATATGAGCAAGAGGGTCAAAGTTCAAGACGCAACGTTAAGGGTAGTAAGGGTAGCTGCAGTACGTACTGAAAGTGAAATCTAAATCAGTCGTTCCCAACTGGTGGGTCATGGTCGAAGAGTGGGTCACAGGTCCACAAGTGACTTGTAAATGTGTCAAGTTCGTAAAAAACAGTCTTTTTGAAGTAAAGTACATCTTTGGCACAGAGTTTTCTGTAACACTTTACTAGAAGGTATCTACATAAGGGTGACATGACACTGTCATAACTATGACATGACACAGTCATGAACCTGTCATGAACATTATGTACATGTCATAAACGTTTATGACTGCTGTCATTGAGTGTCATTTGGTTTTTGTAATGACAAGTTGACATTGTTTGGGTTGTCTTGATTATGACAACGTGACATTAATTAATGTGACATTACCAGAAGATGTCTTTGTCATGACAAGTTGACATTAAATTTGTTTGGGGTGTCCTTATTATGACAACTTGACATTAACCAGGATGACATTACCAGAAGATGTCTTTGTCATAACAATAATAATCATTATGTCAACTTGTCATAAACACAAAAAGAGGCGCATTTCTGGTTCATGTCAAGACAACTTCTGGTAATGTCACTTTGATTAATGTCAAGTTGTCATAATCAAGACAACCCAAACAATGTCAACTTGTCATTACAAAAACCGAATGACACTTAATGACAGCAGTCATAAACATTTATGACATGTACATAATGTTTATGACAGGTTCATGACCGTGTCATGTCATAGTTATGACAGTGTCATGTCACTCTTATGTAGATACCTTCAAGTAAAGTGTTACCAAGGTTTTATTTTGAAGTGCCGTTTCCTTCTGTAGAGTGAGTGAGTAATGGACTGTTACTTAACAGAGACAGGAAACTAGCTCGACTACATGGCAAAACACAGGTATGATGCTGAATAAATGAAACTGTGTGGACCTTGAACCAATGACTAAGGAGAAATCTGGACCCTGTGGCTGGACCAGCTGGGAACCATTTATCTAAAATTTATGCGATTCAGAAGGCAGAGTTGTTTTTTATGCACAAAATGTTAACAAGTTTTCATCACCTTTATAGAAATCAAAAGTTTTGATGTATCAAGATGCCTTGATAATGATTTTACAATCGCATCGTAGCACTCCTGAATCTGAATGCAATCGTGACGTGCCTTGAGATTCCCATCTTTAAAGCAAAAATGCCGTCCTGAAATCTGTCAAGATGGTTTGCTCCTGACTCATCCGGTGAGATGTTACTAATCTAAAGGGAATTTTTTATTACCCTGTGACTCTCCATGTTCATTCAGGGATTCATCCCTCAAAACGCTAACTTGTATCTGAGTCAACCCAAGCTGACACCATAAATTGTTCTGTCAAGCCGCAGAGGTGTTGACTATCAAACTAATCGTTTTTTATCAGGCTCCTGAAAGCTACATCTCATGACTCTAAGCTTCAGTGAGTCAGTGATTTGTTGCCCTACAATGTTGCCTTTTTGTCCTTCAGATTCCTTCAGTCACCAACCAAAGACAAGTAGCCACTCTCAATCACGTCTTTTATTTGTAAGGCACCAGAGAAGCTTCCTTACTGCTAAAAGGTTGATTCATTCTCATTAGAGTACACAGTTGCTTGTTTACATCTTTGTATTTTTTTTTTTTTTTTTTGCCCCAGGTATCTTAAAATGAGACTGTGTTCATAAACACATTAAACTGTTCTTTTTTTTTGTTTGCACAAAAAAAGATAAAACATTTACAAACCTAGAAAACAATGTTAAGTGTTACTGCCTACTGAAAGAATGGGAGAGAGAGAAAACAGGAAAAAACGACATGGTATACAACATTGTGCCTCTCTTTAACTGTAGGCTTGTAATGCACACATACAACACCAAAGTCTTCCATGATACACACACGTTAAAAAGCAGCTTTGAAACATACAAAAATGCTTTAAAAAATATGTATATTGATATATTCATATGTATACAAATTGGCCCTTCACAGCAAAAACAAACACACATACCATTCATATGTCTGAGTTTTGCCAAAGGAGGTTTTTCTAACAGAGACTGACGTCAGCATAAAGAGTGCCGATGACTCACTGATCTGTTCTCGCACTCCATACATTAAGGTCAAATCTCCAGGGAGGGAAAATCATCAGCTCCCAAACACTAGCACAGACAGGAAGAAGAAAAACAAAACAAAAAAAAGAGCACTGAGCCACAACATAAGTGCCTTTCAAATTAAAATACAGAGGAAAAGGTAAGCTCCGATCTCGGACGTGCTCAGACGCTAAAAGGTGGGTTGTCAAAGCTCTGGACAGCACTCACATTACAGGGGAGATACAGCTAACACCTGCTGCAGTGGACAGACGCTCGTCCCTCAGTCAGGAAATGAAGACGAGAAGAGAACAGCAGTGACAGTAAGGTGAGCACAGCAGACCAACCTGGACCTCCTCAGACACAGGGAGGACGTCAGTCTTGTGAACGTTGCTTCATAGTAATGATCAATGAGAGAGCGCTGCTGCCCTCTGCTGCTTCAAATATCAACCATACACCTCAGCTGAGTCCAAATTCCACACTACATTCTAACTGCAAAAACATACTGCCATGTCTTTAGTATTTAACAAATCAGTATACTTGACACGCTCCATTAGAGATCAATTAAACTGCAACTTTAGGAAGCCACTGCAAATTAAACTGAACTTCTCAGAAATTTATTTTAGGAAAACGTTGAAGTTCCTGGACGAATTCCACCATCTACCTTTTTTTTTTTCCCCCAGCTCCTTTTTTAGTCTGCACACTCGACTGTTTTGAGCGTACCACAAAGCTACAAACTTTGGCCAAACGCTGTCGTTAGGTGACGTGCATGATGTGCTAAAAATCAAAGTTAAGCTACGCTCAACTTTTGAGACATGTATAGATTCAGACACATTTTTTATGTAGCGTACACGACACGCTCCTACAAATTGCCCCCGCTACTTCTACAAGGGTTAGGTTTAGAGTCTAAAGACAAACCCACCAACGAGACGGCTATATGAATGCTAACTTAGGATTTTCTTCAAGGCTTCCAACTCCGGACCAAGGAGCGAAGGAGGGTAATCGTGGACTGATGTGTAGGTACAGTGGGCGAGTCATGTAGCTAGTGGCTGGGTCACATAGCTGCTCCAGCCACAGCTATACCTATACAACTTTATCAGCGCTTCAATGATGCTGTGAAGTGTCAACCAATCCTATGTTTGTGTTTCTAAACGTGGTACTGTGTTATTTTGCTAAGTTAGCTGGCGCTGTGCTAGTTTTCTGTGTATTGCGGTGCACAAAAGTTTGCAATGGGGCGTGGCCGAATACAAACTATAGACAACTTTCAGTCCAGGTGGCGTGTTGCAAGTAAGAGACATGCACAAGCCCGTGATGACATAACTAAGTCAACAAGGGGCCTGAGCAACACTTTGACGGCGTCTGAAGGTGGCCACGCTGTTGCTTTGTCCCTTGTAGTGTGAACACAGCATAAGGTCAGGGTTTTGTTCTCTTGCCCGGTAGGTAAGTGGGTCAGGAATCTACTTGCCCAAAGTCAATTTTTACTTGCCCCTATAAAAGTGATTAATTAGAGATTATCAAATTATAATAAAGACTAAAGGTAACTCATGAAAAATGACTCCGTTATATCCACCTTGCTCTTACACAAACTGCACAATATACAATTGGAGTTTCGGCCACATCCTCTAACACCATCCAACTGAACTCCTGTTTCCAGGATATCTGAAACGCTCGCTTGCCCTTCAACTCTCAAACATTGTCTTTTCCCTTTGCCAAATTGCGAATGTTCTTTTTTTTAACACTTCCCTGACAGGGCAAGAGAGCTGCTACATTTACCAGCCAGACGTGGCATTTTACTTGCATCGGGCAATCAGGCAATCATTACTGTTGACCCCTGAAGGTTACCCTAAAAATATTTAGTCTGTATGGCGTGTCATTCGACCATGTAAGAGGGCAAAATTTCGAGCAGCCAGACTTTAAAAGTGGGGTGACTAGCCGACATCATAGAGAGGAACGACGGCGTTTGCTTGAGCTATGGTGATAATCACTTAAATATGGGGATTGCAGCGCTACACGTTTCAGACAGCCATCATCGTCATGTTGACCTTGTTTGTCCACATGAAAAAGTGAAAGAAGGACTACTTTGTCACCTACACACACACCAAGCCAATTTGCATTAAATGGGTTTGAAGGATGGATTGACGACTTTAAAACATTAAAAAAAACTGGTCAGTCGCAGCTGATCCATTTACACCATCTGACAAGTGTGGAGGGAGATTTTTGAAGCACTTCCGATGAAGCACCCGGATGCCTCCAGTGGATTTTAAATCCATACTACATACAAGTGTTTGACTATGTTCACACTAGCCTTTTTACGGACCTCTATATCACCATCTACAGAACACAAAATAGGAGTCGAGTGTCATTACAGGCTATATTCACTCTGAAAGTGGAGCAAAATCCCTCAATTAGGTTTGAGCAGTATCAAGCTAAGTAGATAGCATATACTATATAGAATAAGCATGTAGTATGGAATTGGGAAAATGGTTGACTTTTTTGCAACGGGACACAATAATTTGGTGACCAGGACAAATTCTGACCGTGAGACTCTCATTTTAATATGCTGTTTTCTGAGGGAACGCTTGCTTACAGAGCTTTAGCAACTCACCCCAGACACATTCTTCATTAAAACAATGCGAAAACAAAAAAAAAAAAGAGGGGGGAAGATCTTCCCCTGACAATCACACACAAGTTAAACAAGACAGGAAAAGACAGGTGCTTGATACAGTCTCAGTATATAAACTGAAGTGCTCTTCTAACTTACAGAAATACAGTACTAGTTTGTCTTTTACGACCGTCTGGTTCTGAAGTTTAGATCCTGTTCAAGTTTGTCTTGGTCAGTTAAAGAGTGGACCAGTACGAGGGAGGGGGCAGGAGCAGAGGGCGGGGTGGTGGTGGTGCGAGGAAAATACAAAAGGTGCTTTAAGAAAAAAAAAAAAGTTAACTTAAACAAATGTTTTCTTCTTTCCGATCACATTCACTCGAACACATGCAGACACATTTTGAATGTCTAATTAGCCTGTCATGAAAACGTGTCAAAATAAAGTCAATTTTTTTTTTCAGAGCTTAAATTCTTGTCGTTTAAAGACGAGTCATGGTCCGTGCCATGTAGTGCGCGTAGCAGCAGCAGCAGCAGCAGCTAGGCCTATGAAAGACAAATTAACCCGCCAAGATGGGCATACTACCATTTGTACAAACAATAGTTTTTAATGGAATAAAATCCCATTTATTCGGGACTGAGGTACACAGCTAGGGTAATGCATCCAGTGGTTGGTCTTATGAATATGCAAACAAAAAAAGCAGGTGGTTTATGTTCGAAGGGTCTGAATGCACCTGACAAGTGAACTGTCCCTTTAAAAACATCCTATTTAACATCAGACTAAGATTTAATTTGGCTCCAAGTACATAAATAAACTCTCCAAACAGCTCTACATTTTTATTTTGGAAAACAAAACGATGGAGCTGTTGTACGTTATGAGTGAAAGGACAGGAGTTAAAGGGGACTGAGATGTTGTTAAACTGCTCACTGTGACTGGCAGACGGGCCAGTAAGACACAATCTGAGGGACCGAAGAGGACGTGGACAAAAAACACTGGAAACAGATCCGATAACAAAAAAGAATTAAGAAGTATAAACCAGTGAGAGGCAGATCTGTGTAAGGGACACTGCTGTTAGCTTTCATCCTCAGCGCTCACTCCAAAGGGGAAAACATTTATCTCGGTTAAGCCTAACAACAGTGGCTTACACTAAAAAAGCATCTATTTAAAGTCTAGAAGCCTGAACTGAGTCTATTACCACTAAATAATAAGAACATTTAACTCTCACTCTCAGCCATTCAGCAGTTTCGTTCTCTGCACATCCACAAATCTGTCCTCTCTGCGTGTCCTCATCCCTGCAGTTACTCTTCTACATCAACACTCAGCAGACAGGCAGCCAGACTTACATCAACCTCCATTTACAGTTACAGTTTTACCTTTCCTTTTTTTTTTTTTTTTTTTTTTTTTCAAATATTTTTTATTAGACACTTCCCCCCCCTACAACGCCCCCCTCCAAACCTCCTCACTGTGTCTGCACTAGTCTGACTTGTCCCCGTCCTCTCCTCTGGGCGCTCTCTCTGCAGCTTCCCGGGCCTTGTCCTCCTTCACCGCCTGGGCCTGGCCGTGGGAGTAATTGGCCAGGATGGAGGAGAGGGACAGCAGGCCGGAGCTGGAGGAGACGGCGGGCAGGGTGGGAGGGGTGAGGCCCAGGGGCAGCGGGGTCACAGGCAGGGCCAGGCCCTGGAGCTGGGACAGGTGTTGCACCTGGAGCTGTTGCTGAAAACACACGAATGGTGGACAGAAGTCAGAACTTCTCATTTGCATGTTTAAATTTGTGGCTAATCATACGGCACAATGTTCTCACATTTAGTGCATGTTTATGTTAACATTAATTGTAATTTCATTGCTTTGTACGTCTTGAAGTAATGACTACTTGCAGGGTTAGTTGGTGAACTACTGCAACTGGCGAGCTACACAATAACATCTTGACAGCTGTGCTTTTAGATATGTTCCCCCCTCTATTAAATATAAAAGGAGGCCCCCACATGCTTGAGCTTTACACTGCTGACTTGTATAATCAGAACAGACATGTCCTGTGATTTTCAGCCTTCTATGATTATACTTACCCTTTACAGCAGGTAAATCCTGACAGCTGAGAATATTACTGTCAGGTATTGTCCCCCCTCTATTAAATATGAAAGGAGGCTGAAAATCACAGGACATGTTTGTTCTGATGATACAAGTCAGCAGTCCTGAAATGTTCTCTTCTATGATACACATTCTACATCTCAGAGGTGACGTCTTTCCACATACGGGCTTCCTTCGCCTTTCAAACAGGGCAGAGCTCCGTGGGAAACAGTAGGAGAGACACAGCCCAAGGTGGAACCGGGATCTGACACAACACTGGAGGGAGAAGCAGCTGGACGCCGGACGAAAAAACAAGCGCGTCCCACCGAATGCGTGCCGCTACAGCGTCACTTTGGGTTGTGATGTCTACATTGAAAGTAATAGGTTTGTGCGCACAAAAGACACTACATCTGAACGCCCCCTATGCACGCACACACACACACACACACACACACACACACACACACACACACGCCTTAACCAAGGCGGCGGACAAAATCACCCAGGCAGCCCGCCTTTGTCTTAGATAGGCTGGGAAAACCCTGCTAGCCACCACAAACATGCTGGAGCTACCGAATCAAAACTACTTAGCTTGCTAGTTCAGTCAATACAATTTATTCATGGCGCTTATTTATAAAGTTTCTCATTTTATCACGACCCATTTCACATTATAACTAGGTATTTTCCAGGTCATGACATTTTCCTCACTATTACTATATATTAAACTACCGGATTACAGCAAATACTAAACGATTCTGTTTGAACAAGAAACTTGTGTTACGATATATCATCAAATTCACTTCGTTTCACTATATCAGTATCCTATTACACAAAAATTAACTCATCAAAACAAGATATGTTTCTAATTATAACCTGATAAATTTACATGTTGTTATAACACCCTTCACACATTGTTAAAGTTGGGTTAAGCAGTTTTATCTCGGCGTCACTGAGCGGAGATATAACTAGACTCCTGCACCTCCTCTTGGCTCTGTATTTTCAAATTCTGTTTTCCCCTCTCTCCAGAAAACTGCCTGCACCAGAAATGACTCAGTATATGAAGAGTCACTGCAGCCTGCTGCCTTGAAAAATGGACAAGGTTTATGTTGTAATGGTTCGATTTAGTTTCAGTTCATGCTCTGCAAGAGACATGATTCGTCTATCATCTACATCGGCTTAAGTCTTTTATAAAGCTCACCCGTATAATGGAGTTCATCTCAGGGGGCGTGACTTGCTTGGCTCTCTCTATGGCGCCCATGACTTGTTGTTGATGCTGAAACAGATAACACACGGTCAGCTTTACATGTAATGCCTAAGCATGGCTGGGAATCTTAAGCAAAGAGAGGACAAGTGATGAGATTACGTATTTATATTGCTATTTATTTATAGTCTCAGGTTGAGATTGAACATATTTATGAATGAACACGTGAGTGTCATCACCTCTTGTGACAGGTAAGGCAGCACCTGAGCACAGATGCCATTCAGTCTCTTCACTATTTCAGCCTGAGGAGAAAAAAGGCGGGAAAAAAAGGTCAGATGAGCAAACTAACAAATATGAGCTACTACACGAAGGACTCATTGTAGGAGACGATAATTACCTGTTTGTGCATTTCAATGTTCAGCCCATAGGACATTTCATAGTACTGCAAAAACAAAAAGGGAGAAAAAGACACACACACACACATAAACTGAAGATGTAAACTTGTGGCACATTTTTTACACCTACACAAAAAACTAAGAAAACTTCTGTGTGCAGTACACAACACCAGAAAAAAAGCATACACATTTAAGTTTAGATAAGAATACACTTTGTAATTTGTGAACATAAATACTGTGTGTAGATTATGTACTGAGAAATCTATCTGTAATTGATCACTGGCTATTAGAGAAGCTTTAAAGGGACATGTCTGATCATGTGGTGTGTGAACTCAAGGAAGCCACTATGTAAAACGCAATCTGAGATTATGTGCAACTAAATTAACAAACGGAGAGAATCTAGACATTCCTGGTGTGCACTGGAATTTCTGTGTTCACACTGCAACGCTAAGTGACTTTGGTTGGTATATTAGAGGAGATCAGAAGAAGACAATCAGCCACATCGAACTGACGAGACTGAACGCGACACTTACCATGATATAGTGACGCTGCATCTCTGACTTTTCAGAAGCCAGTTTGTCACACTCCAACTTCAAACTAGGAAGAAAGAATATTAATATTTAATAGAAGTCGGTTTGTCGGCAAACGTGCATGTTGTCGGTGAAAGAATAGTTAGACATTTTGGGAATTATATAATCTTTATACTAAGATGATCACTTGCTGACCCTGAGTGATATCATCTCACCATCTACCTCTTAGCACAGACGGCAAAGGAGTGTATTCCCCACAGTGTCTAACTATTAGTTTAATGCATGCAGTGTTATTCATCATCAGACTGTTTTGGTGTGAGTTGCCGAGTGCTGGAAATATCGGCTATACAGATGTCTGCCTTCTCTCCAATATAATGTAACTAAATGGTACTTGGCCTGTGGTTCTCAAAGCATCAAAAAAATGCCAATACATTTGAAAACTTCGACAGCAATGTCTCTTTACAGAAATCATGACCCAGTTACTCAAGATAATCCACAGACCTTGTTGTGAGCAGTTTCATATAGGAACTATTTTCTTTCTATGGAACTACACCTGCCAACCGCATCACCACACAGAAGGAAGTGTGCATCTACTCATAGACAAGTGGTTACTTCACGTGACAGTGCGAGATGTAAAAGTTAATGATGTCCTCCTCTGCTGCAGAGTCCTGCACTGGGTCGGTACCCAACGGGTACCCGCAAAAACAGCTGATTTGCGGGTGGTTTTTAAAAAAACATTTTTTCCCGGGTTCGGATCTGGGTGGAAAAAATAACATGCGGGTCGGATCGCGGGTTTTAGATAAACACATCAGTCATTAGTTCGGTAAACTACTGATAACTATCTTGGTCATTATTTACTCTCTGAGGATCGCCTCCGCTATTTCGCAACGGTCATTGGTTCAGCTGTTTACACTCGTTTCACCATCTAATAACACAATTTGTGATTGGACGACAGAATCAACATGGCTGCCACCGTCTAACAAGCGCCGCTTCCAGAACAGTAAATAATTATTTAGGTATTTGAGAAACAAGTGGATAAAACATACTACTATCACTTTATAATGTTTCTGAAGTGTTTCCCTGATGGATTACTTCTCTCCTCGATAGATTCTAAAACACGTGATGGCTTGTAACTGCTGAACGTCGCTCTGGACAGAAAGTAAGTCTATTATTACACATGTAAAGTTCCTTTACATAGATTAAAAGTTTAAAAGCATTAAACGTAACAAACGAGTGCTTTTACACTTGTATGGGAGAAGAACACAGAGGGTTGATGATGGAGCTGAGAGCTGCTTCATTCAGGTTGTTGTTTACTCACTGGCACCTTAACTGTGGCGATATGCTGTTCAATATTCAGCCAATATGACCCAAAATGATTACTTTAAATCCAGGTTACGAGTCGGGCTGCGGGTCGTGTTTCAACAGGTCGGACCAGGTTGCGGTACTAATTGGCCTGATGCGCGGGTTTGCGGTTCGGGGGCGGGTTTGTACGTCGCTGGGTCGGGGCCGATCTTGAAAACTGGATCCATGCAGGACTCTGCTCTGCTGCGCTTCAACGTTACCTAACTCAGTAATGCAAGGTGAGCTAGCAGTAGATGCATGCTTCCTTCTGCATAGTGATACAATTGGTGGGTGCAATTTGGTAGAAAGAAAATAGTTCCTACATGAAACTGCTCACAACAAGGTCTGTGGATTATCTTGAGTAACCACATCATGATTTATTTGAGTTTTTCAAATGTATTTTTTGGCACTTTAAGAACCACAAGCTGAGTGCCATCTGGTTCCATTATAATGGAGAGAAGGCAGACATCTCTACAGCCGCTATCTTCAACAACTCACAAATAGCACCACAAGTAAGAGGAAAATTATGTATATTTGGTTTTGATTACACTACACTGAGCATCCTAATGCCAGCAAATGAACTTTGACTCTAATGAATTCTATCGACTAGATTAAGAAGGGCTAGGATGCAACAATATTTTAAAGCCCAGTTCAGACCAAAGATTTGCAATAAGACAAAACAGTTTTAGAACATTGAAGAGAAATGATCCAGTGGTGTGAACTGGCCACTCTGAGCTCGACTCAAGGCGGGTGATGGTGTCACCTGCAACTCAGCTAGTCAAATCACAGCGACTGGTTTTAGGACGTAAAGCATCGGCTTGTAGGGAAGTCTGCTGGTCAAGATAAAATGACCACAGACGGCGTGTTCGTTTTCTGCAGCAGGTGCTCCGTCGCCGCTGAGCCCTCTGTTGCTGTCCTCACGTGTGCCGGTGTCGGATGATGGGTTTGCTGCTGCTGCTCGGTGTATGTGCTTATGGCCCCTTACACACACACTCTCATTGACTGATTAATTGGCACTGGTTATTTATATTATTGTGGCGTATTTATTATGAATACAGTCCATCTGATGCTTTAGGTTTGTCGCCATTTCATCACTAATACAAATGCAACTATCATCACTATCCTCATTCATATTTTAAGAGGCTACAAATTATATTCAGCCACAAAATGAGCCTGAAAAGCTGCAAAGCAGAACAGCAGAACAGTTGTTGCAAAGAGATGATACACCATCTCATCTAGTTGCACTGGTGTGAACCAGCAGGTTTTTAGAACGTTGCAGAATGGCACGTTGCAAGTAGTTTCCTGTTTCAAATCATCTCTTCGCAAATCTTTGGTCTGAACTAGACTTTAAAAGCCAGTAACAACAACCAGTATTTTCCTACACATAGCGGCTTTAGACAGACAATTCCAAAGACATATCTATGTTGAGACAGCTGATATGCCAAGTGTCACACTCCCACAAAATGAGGAAAAAGCTAAATGAATTCACTATGAACTCAACATGAGATGTATTTTTTAATAGGCAGAAAGCTGCCTTGCAAAGAGCTATTCCACTAACGTCAGTTGCATTTGTCATAATAATAAACCTTGGGACGATGTTTCAGACTGAAGTAATATTAAGTGTGTGCATGGCTGTGTTAACCGCATACCTGTGGTACTGTGCTTGGAGGAACTGGAACTCATCCTTGATGCGGTCACAGGAGTCAGAAGTGGTGAACTTGAGAGGTTGACTGGACTGAGAGGATGCCTGGAGAACAGAACAACGTGATCAATTCTTATAAAGTCACATAGGGGCCTAAATTACATCCACAAAGGTCCCTGCATCCAGGTCGAGGCCCTCAGTGTGAAACCAGACTCTGGATGCTTACACACTCCCCAACCAGTCTAGCAATAAAGGAATTGAGAATGCCCTTTTCAGATACTGGTTCCACTGGTGTATATGTCTGTGTCCTGCTGCTGAAAGTGTGTGTGTTTGGGTTTGTTTAGAGGCAGCAGTTGACCTCTGAGATTAACCCTTTGAGACGATAGCTAAAATGAAGGTCAGCCTAAACGGGGCTTCATGTCTGAGTGCGGGCGTACAGTATAAATTGAGATACAGAACGAGACGCTGTGTTTAATTTGCTGACAAATTGATACGCAACATCTGTCTTTAGAAACCCACGGGGCTGTTTCAGGACCGCGCAGCGTGGTGATTGAGGAAATGTGTTTAAAGGAGGCGAGATTAAAGCATGTTGACCATATGTGAGACGTATTTAGAGGCTGCGTTAGAAGTCTGGTTATGTATTGACTACACTTAAACCATCAATCCAAAGCTTTAATCCAGGGTTTATCTAGTTCCCTAAACCTCATTACTCTCTAAATAAGTGGCACAAGGGCGAGAGGTTTCAGGCGGGATTACAGGGCTGAACAGAGAGGATGGAGTCACCCGGTTACACATGTCAAAACCCTGCATCCGAAATACACAGTGCACTAGTGTAGTGCCAAAACTATATTGTAACATTTGTGATACTAAACAATTAATCAATTGGCTTAATGGATAATTAAAATAACAAATAATTAAAATAATAAATATTCACCTTTTCCTGCTCCTCAAAATTTCAGAATATATATCTTTGTGTTTCTAAATGTTGGTCAGCCTGAGCAAGTTATTTGACATTTTCTAGACTAAAAGATTTTTTATGATATGTTAATAAATAACGAACGAATTGGTCAATAATAAAAATAACTGTCAGTCACAGCTCTGCAGAAATACATGCATGTTTGGAGAGCATGCATGTCTCTCTTTAGGAAGATCATGCTTGCCTCAGAAACAGGAACAGCTGTCACATGTTGAAACTAACCAACAAGTATATACATGTGCCTATTTTTTTTTTAACATAAACTTCATCTGCAACCTTATATGACCATGAGACACCACAGTGTGAGTATTTGCGGCGGTGCTTCAATTAATGGTCCGTGTTATTTTGTGCATGCAGTGCAGCACTTTTCTCAACTGTGGTTTGCAAGGGTCATTTCCTGCTCTGGGTGTTCATCGTTTCATGTTGGGGTTTTGGGCTTTAGTTGGTCATGAAATTCTAATGTTATATGTTACTAAAATAAGAACAGGGCTGCACACAGTTACTTTCTTTATAGATTAATCTGTTGCTTGTTTCTTTAATTAATCATTTGGTTGATAAAGTGTCAGAGAATAGTCAGAAAACAAAGTGAGACATTCCCATCACGGAGTCTTAGAGCACTGTATGACACACTGAAACTGACTGTTGTTACCCACCAACAGTCCAAAACCAAAAGACACTCAGTTTACCATCATGAAGGACAAAGAAAACCAGCATATATGCACATTTGAAAAGCTGTAACCAGTGAGTTTTAACTATTTTTGCTTGAAAAATGACACAAAGCCAATAATCGTTACTACAACTGCAATAATCCATTGATAGAAAATTAGCAACTATTTTGATAACCAAATAATAATCTTAGTCTTTGCAGAGATAGATGCTAATATTTTACATATTTCTGGCCCCACGGACTACTAAGCACCTAAACTGGGTTGCCAAAATACATTTTTAATGGCCCAAATGTAAACCTGTGTAAAAATATAAGGAAATAATCTACTTCTGGGCAATATTAAAACAATTTCAAAAAGAATTGTGACAGGGAGGGATATAATTTGAGAGGAAAACTAAATCTAAAAAAAAAAGCATTGTGTTCATACAACCTTGAAAAGTATGTGCATCTCAGTGTGTGGGGTCGATCTATAAAAAACAACTATAGGACACTTTTAACGAAGTACAGACACAGTATATCTAGGAGGCATGCAGACGAAGAAGGGCTTATGCTGATGGGCTGGTTTATTTAATTATCTGGGCTCGTTTGAGATGGGGTTTGTATATTTTATATATAAGACTGTTGTTTATTTATCTATGTCAATGGTTGTACATTAGTTTGGGATAGTTGTTGACAATTTTTTGCTCAAAATTAAGTCATTCATTGATTCGTTTATTCAAAATATAGCCTACAGAAAAAGCAATTTAATGCAGCTTAACAGCCTTCCTTATGTGTTACACTTCAATGAATGAAGAACATTAACAGAATTTTAAAAATCTTTATAAGCATATGGCATATTCAGGAAGAGACACTAATATTATTAAGCCACCAAGCCCCTAAATTTGGTGGCCACACAGTAACTTTTTGTGGCCACGGGCCATTGGGCTACAGTTAATGTCAAACCCTTTTTTGTTTGAGCAAAAATGATGAACACACTCTGGTTTCAGCTTTTTAAATGTGAGGATTTATTGCTCTTCGTTGTTTAATATAACTGAACTGGATAGTGGATACAGAAGATGTCTACTTGTGTGACAGGCCTTTTTCACTATTTTCTGACATTTTACAGACCACATGATTAATCAGAGCCTGAATCATTTCACCTCTGCACATTTTTACCAAAAAAATAACACCGATTAGCATGCAAACTGCTGTAACTTGACCCACTACTGTTGGGAGTGTTTCCAGTGGTGCTTCAGTTAAGGCCTTGGTCAGTAAGTATTTGTGTGCACCTGTGCACCTCCTTCCTGATGTATGTAACCTTGGAAAGGCTCCTTTTCTTGTTTATATTTTATTTATTTAACCTTTATTTAACCAGGAAGTCCCATTGAGATTGAAACTCTCTTTTACAAGAGAGACCCGGCCACGGTAGCAACAAATACAACATATAATACAAAAATCCACAATACAACAACAACTATTCAAACATAGTGGCCTCTCAAGAAAAACAAGCACATGTCTCTGTCACCATATTCTTTATGATGCCCTTAAATTCATCAATAGATAAGTGTTTCTAATTTTAGATATTTTTGTTGTTCTGTTGGTTGCTGACAGAAACTACTTAATGCATTTAGTTTGGCGTTAGTCATGACTTCTAGACTGTTATACTGATCATACAGCATGATTTACCTGCAGCTTTTTGGGGCCTTGTAAAGCAGTTATTTGTCTGACTTTGCTTTAATTTTCAACCTCCGCAATGCTGTTTCAGGAGGTCATTTCAATTAAATAATTTCTAATCTTTTTCCACAGGGTGTCCAAATAGTTTTGTCAACTACATTTGTTGTGCCATTATATCAATGCGACTTGGTTTGTTGACAGTAAAAACTCTATATTAAGCTAACAAACTAAGAACATCATGCTAACTTACTCAAAGACTAAACCATAAAGCTGAATTAGCTGTTTTGACTAACAGCTAGCTAACTGCAGACTTTGTTTGCAGCTGGATATAAGACTTTTGAAAATGTCTCCTTGGTCTTTAGGTAAGTGTGACAGGCCTTTTTCACTAGTTTCTACCATTTTACAGACCAAATGATCAATCACCTAATGGATAGATAATAATAATCTTTAGTTTCAGCCTGAAACATTTCACCTCTGCACATTTTTACCAAGAAATAATACTGATTAGCATACAAACTGCTGTAACTTGATCCATCAGTGTGTTTCCAGTGGTGCTTCAGCTATGAAAGGCTCCTTTTTTATTACTTAATGGGCGTTGACAGAGACTACTTGATGCATTCAGTTTGACATCAGTCAGTCATGACTTCTAGACAATGATACCCATATAGCTTGATTTACCTGCAGCTTTTTAGGGCCTTGTAAAGCAGTTATTTGTCTAACATTGCATCGCTGTTTCAGCCCAATATTTGCAGTCGTACAGGTCATTATAATTAAATAATTTCAAATCTTTTTCCACAGGGTGTCCAAATTGTTTCTCACAGCAAAAGGGTTTTATATAACTACATTTGCTGAGCCCTTATATCAATGCTACTTGGTTTGTTGACAGTAGAAACATTATATTAAGCTAACAAACTCAGAACATCATGCTAACTTACTCACAGACTAAATGTATTTTGTGTGCACCTCTTTCCTGACTTATACATCCTCTGTAAGGCTCCTTTTCTTCTCTTGTTGGCTGTTGACAGACTACAATAATGCATTTAGTTTGGCATTAGTTAGACATGACTTCTAGATTGTTATAATAATCATATTGCATGATTCATCTGCAGCTTTTTGGGGCCTTGTAAAGCACTTATTTGCCAAACTTTGCTTCAATTTTCAACCTTTGCAATGCTCTTTCAGCCCAATACAGACCATTTTAATTAAATAATTTCAAATCTTTGTCCCAATTGTTTTGTCAAAGCCAGAGATTGTATATAACTGCATTTGCTGTGCCCTTATGTTAATGCTACTTGGTTTGTTGACAGTAGAAACACTGAAGTAAGCTAACAAACATCATGCTAACTTACTCACAGTCTATGGTCTAAACCATGAAGTTAAATTAGCTGTTTTGACTAACAGCTAGCTAACGGCAGACTGTGTTTGCAGCCAAATATAAGACTTTAAGTGTCATAGCTGGTATTTATATTAATTTAAACTCCATATCTAAAGTCTGTCCTGCACTATGACGGTACAAATGTGTTGAGGAGCTGTGGAGAGGTCTGGCATTGTGAGGCTGACAGCTACCTGCAGCCAGCACAGCTAGTATCAGCTGTCGGTTGCTAGCTAGCCGTTAGCTCAGCTCGCTTCACTTGCTTAGTTTGCTGCTGGGACAAGTTGAACTAGCAAACTTACCGAGTGCCTGGATTGAGGAAACATCATGTCAGCAGTGTGTGTCGCCGTGTTCCCTTGGTCTAGTCGAATCACCGGGCTAGCTGGCTAAGCTAACAGGTCCCCAGATATTATTAAATGATTGGAGACGCTATTCGCACTTTGTACTCTGTCATCGTTTAAAATAACGTTAGCTAACGTCAAAGCAGCGGGAGCCGAAGATCGTCCTCTGGTCTTTGCGGTCGGGTAAACCGCTGCCTCCGAGGATGAGCGGGCTAACACGAATAAAAGGGTCTTCAAAGGGACATCAGGTTTTTTTGGAATAACGTTAACGTTACACCTCCCCGGGGAAACCCTGGATGTTGACACATGAGCCCCCGACTTTCCTCTGCTTTGAAGAGAAGAGCAGCATCACCCGGAAAACAAACCGAGCAGCGGAGGAGCGGGCGCCCCGTGTGACACAGAGCTGAACTGAACCTCAGCGCAGCAGCCTGCAGGGCCGGAGCACAGACCTCTGGGGCCCCCAGCCACTGTCTGACACAGGGGGGGTTAGATTACCTGATTCACTGTGCATCAGTGCTTTTAGTTAGTTGATTAATTGCTATTTAGTAAAGGAATTTGCACCACTAGAGTTCTGGATTAACTAAAGGGGTGACATACTCGCTGTATTTTGGACACATTAAAGCAAGTTCACCTTGCTGGCTTAGTACATGCACACACCAGTTTGATTACTGGCTTTGTCTCTGAGGGAGGGTCTTATGGATCACAACAAATCTGATTGATGCTTTTTGGAGCAATCATTCCAGAGAAATCATGAAAAAACTACCAAGATACACTGTGTCTGCTCTATTTCAGAGTGCCGGAGCACTGCTTAAAGGGAAATTTCAGTTTATTTCAACCTGTCTCCTATTGCCTTAAAGTGACTAGTAACATGAAAATAATAGTTAGTATGTTAGCCGTTAGCCTAGATACAGCCGGGGCGCATAGTAGCGTCAGACCTGTTAAAACGTAAGTGAACGGGTATACTTCAAGTGCAAAGTTAGTCCACTAAACAAGCTTTTTCTCCACAAAGACCGCCTCATATCGTTAGGATAAATGTCAGAGAACATATAGAAAACGACATGTAAACGTGTTGTCTTACCTTACCGGTGTGGTGCCATGTTTGTGAACAAGCAGCGATCTCAGG
>NC_065519.1:13088386-13182892 GCF_006386435.1 Epinephelus moara
CTGTATCTAGGCTAACGGCTAACATGCTAACTATTATTTTTATGTCACTAGTCACTTGAAACAAATTTAGGATGATAGGAGACAGGTTGAAATAAACCAAAATTTCCCTTTAACACATAACGGCCAGGGCTGGGAAGGCTGACGTGCACCTCTCCAGAAATGTAACTACACATCGCAGTGATGCAGACCTCCTGTCTATTTCTGTAAGCTGAAACCATTTCCCTCAGTGGAAACAAAGCTTTTATTTACTTTAATTTCACAGATAAGAAACAATAAATTGTGAAGACAATAAAGCCTCCACAAAAATAGCATTTTAAGTCTTGTGTGTGATTTATCCTGGTTTCATATGAACAGAAGAAAGAACTGCTGATTGCTAGGCTAATTTATACAATGTAAAATGCCATAGGCTTGTGCTAATAATGTTAGCATGTTGTATTTGTTTGGAAAACGTGTTTAGTATAAGACAGTTGTTTTGTCAGTGAACCTTGTGAGATATAATGGAGCTGAATTTTGTAACGTTACCTTTGTTAAATGTTGCTGTTGTCCCTGGCTTCATATGAGTAGAGGAAAAGTCTGCTAGCTGCTAGCTAATTTATACAATGTAAAATGCCATAGGCTTGTGCTAATGATGTTAGCATGTTGTATTTGTTTGGAAAACGTGTTTAGTATAAGACAGTTGTTTTGTCGGTGAACCT
This sequence comes from Epinephelus moara, assembly GCF_006386435.1. NCBI lineage: Eukaryota > Metazoa > Chordata > Actinopteri > Perciformes > Serranidae > Epinephelus > Epinephelus moara. The sequence goes on from NC_065519.1 coordinate 13,089,082, forward strand.
TGTGAGTTGTAATGGAGCTTAATTTTGTAACGTTACCTTTGTTAAATGTTGCTGTTGCCTCTGGCTTCATATGGGTAAAGGAAAAGTAAGCTAGCTGCTAGGCTAATTTATACAATGTAAAATGCCATAGGTTTGTGCTAATAACATTAGCATGTTGCATTTGTGGGGAAAATGTGTCCAGATAAAGACAAGTGTTTGTCTGTGAATGATGTGAGTTATAGTGAAGCTGATTTGTTTACTTGTGTTTGAAATTGTTGCAATTAAGCCATGTTTAATGTGTGTTTTGAATCAATTTAACTTAACAGCGCTTCACAGAAGCCCAGACACCAACGAGTGTTTTGTAGGTGTAACTGCAGAGTGACACAGACACACGGCCGCACAAGTATTAATGCTCACAACGGCGTAGGCTCTGCATAGCGCTCAAGTATAAATCCCGCTTCAGTCAGTGGCAGCAACCACTTAATTGTCAGATGACAAAACAAACAACAATATTGGCCTATGGGGCAAAAGCCAGGGGCGTAAATGTAGACACTGCATGCAGTCGCGATTGCATTGGGGTGCTGAGGGGGAGGGGCCCATAGAGAGAGCAGGCCCTTGCAAGTGATTCGGATTGCCACCTTGCTTAAAAATAAATGATGAAAATAAAAAGAACATTGTTTATTTTATTATTAATCATAGAATCCACTCATCAATAGAGGTGGCCACACAAGGGCAAGGGAATCTTCATGTATTGAACCCCAAATTGACGGGGCGGCTGTGGCTCTGAAGGTAGAGCGCGTCGTCCACTAATTGGGAAATCAGTGGTTCAATTCCCTGCGCCTCCAGTCTGCTTGTCAAAGTATCCTTGTGCAAGATACTCAACCCCAAATTGCTCCTGGTGGCTGTTCCATCGGTGTGTGAGTGTGTTAGAAACTGAGTAGCAGGTGGCACCTTGTATGGTAGCCTTGGCCACCAGTGTGTGAATGGGTGAATGTGACTTGTAGTGTAAAAAGTGCTTTGAGTGGTCAGAAGACTAGAAAGGCGCCGTAAAGGTGCACATCCATTTACCATCCATCAGGAACAGGTTTTTTTTTTTAGGTGCCCAAGCACCAACCACAGGCAGTTGTGAAGGCCCTCTTGAAACTGAAGGAATTATGACTTAATTTTCTCCAAAAAGAATCGCATTTTTGAGGGGCTTAAACTCATGAAACTTTGCACACACATCATAACATATCAAAATTTATACCTGAAATGGGTCTGATTAACAGGTGTCACAGAATGGCTCAGTAGCGCCCCCTATTAAATTTCGAAAACGCAGCCCCTAAAGCTGGTTTCACCAACACGTGCAAAACTTGCTAGGCACATGTAACACCCCAAGAGCCATACCCTCAACCCAACAGGAAGTCAGCCATTTTGAATTGTATGTGTAATTTTTTTGCATTTTTGGCCATTTCCAGGGATTGTACTTTAACAAACTGCTCCTAGAGACTTAATCGGATTGAGTTCAAATTTTGTCTGTACCATCTTCAGACCTTGGACATCAAAAGTTGCTTAAAGCTTGAGGTTTCGTCAAACCGTGTGACCATGGTGAGGTGTGAATTGTCAATATTTCACCACCAAACAGGAAGTGGTTTGTAACTGGCAAATGAACAAATAAATAAATACATACTTATGATGTCGATAGCCCCCCCCCTTTCTTGTAATGTTCTCGTGGTTATGCCACTCTCTTCATCTGCTGGCCCTGCGGTGTCTCCCTGGCAGAGCAGGGCTGCTATTGTGACTATTGACCTGTTGCACACTTGGTACGCTCCTACTGGCACTTTAGTTTTTATTTGCGACAGTTTTATTTGCACTACTGTATTTTATTTGCTCTATTTATACTACAGGTCTTTTATTGCACTTTTTATGATTGCCTCCTGGGCTAGAGCAACCTTAAGGAGCTTTTATCCTTTTAGCCTTATCTGTTATGATAAAGTTGATGTATTTGTTTCATCCAGTAGTCCTAATTGCAATATTATGTTATTCAAATCTGCACCATGCGCACTACATCGTGGTCTACAGTGTGTTTCTTGTTTGTATATGATGGTTGTAACTGCTATGCAGCTATGTCGCACTATGTGCCCAATACAAATTTCCCGCTTAGGACAATAAAGTTTATCTTAACTCCAGCATATATGGTCCAATCTGGCCCATACTTAACGTTTTATGAGGCTCCAGGCCTGACGCCATCTACATGCACATTAGGGGTCATGGTGATTGTGCCACCTAATGGCAACAGGAAGTAAGACTTGCAAGACAATTATCTTTTGATTTATCTGAAATTTACATGATGTGGTCTGCAACAGATTTACAGAGAATAAACGTATAATTAGTGTTCTCCAGCACCACATAGTGGACACAGAAAGTGGTACAAAATGATAAATACATCATTGAAGGATATACCATCTCACTCCTGCAGGCAGGGTCTGACTTTCACAGAAATGAACAGCAGCATCAGCCGGCGTCCTTCTAGCACACCCGAGCTGGGCAAAGGTGAGAGGGGCCGTTCATCTCTTTAATTGTTAAGTTGAAACTTTAAATTCATGAAATTCACTGATGCGTGTTTCTGAGGTTTACCACGCAAACAAAGAAACACATATTTCACCTCAGACTTGTACAATTTAAAACATCCGGAATCATTAAACCCACTCAGCACACACACCATGAGCAAGTATAGGAACAAATTTATTTCAATTTAAAACAGATACCTTGTCATTATGTTTCTCTCTTAGAAGGCGGCAATGATCATAAGTCATGTTCATGTTCGAATGAGGATCAGGCAACAGTGGTTGAAACAAATACATGAAACACATAAAAAAATATGGCAAGAGTTATGTAAATCAATAAATCGATAATAACCAACCGATTGAACCCCCCTTCGTCGAGGGCTCTGCTTCAATGAAAACATCAAAGCCCTCACTTCCAACACAAAATAAACAGCACATGCAATTATAATTACAGTTTCTTAAAAAACAGCAGATTATCTTTTAAATCTTCAATCTTAAATACAGAATAAAGTCTTTGTGTGTACTTAATCATCTATCCTTTTAGTCTCTGGTGTGTTTTTATTTAAAAAGGAGGGGGGGGACCATCTCAGGTGGTGGTCCTTTGATGATGACCACAGCGTTGGCACTTAGAGAGAGCCTGGCTCTAGAGAGAGTGGGGTTGGCACACTCAGTATAATACATAATTTACATTTGGTTTACATACAAAATAAAGAAAAAAAAACAGCATTTTATACACCACTACACAATTGACCTTCAGGTTTCATTGGAGTGAGGAAAAATAAATCAAGTGGTCCTAAATAATAGAGTTCCGGTAATGTTTTTTTTTTTATCATACAGGAAATGAAAAACACAAATAAAAGGGAACAAGATTTAAGATTTGAATATGCACTGACTCCACACTGATGTCCAAAAGATAAGTTCGATTCCACTTATTTTAAAAAGCCCACAGGAAGGGAAATCACACAACCACCGCCGCCCAAAAAAGGTCAGAGTGTTCTCCGTAACCATAAAAGGGCCGGCAACACCATCTTTCATTATTCAAGGCAATGAAAGGCAATAAATAAGAGTGTTGTAGTGAAAAACCGATCCAGTCTTTCCGCTGGTCGTCGCTCAAAAAAACGGACAAGAATGAGAGGATGAGATTTAAGCTTCATACAGACTTGCCTTCCCTCTCCTCCAGCTCCTATATGCTGAGATAAAATGTGTCAAAAACACACTGTGCAACACTGGGCCGCTAACGCACTAACAAACCCACACTAACAGCCAGTCAGCCCTTCACCATGTGCCAGAGTTGTAGTGTCAAGTTTAAAAATACAACATGGTTCGTCACCATTAAATAGAGCTGCACACAACACGCAGTAACACGACTACTGATAAATACTTGGGTATCCATACTGTTATATCGCTCCACTCCAATACTGGCATCCTCTTTATGACAGCAGTCTTAACGGTTGGCTGTCTGCTTCTTCCGCTCCAGGTTAGTGTCATTTTTCAGCAGACAAAATGGCAGTTAAGGACCACACTGGTGTTTTAATAAAGTATATATTTTAGCCCCATTAACTTTGTGTTTAAAGTTTATGTCACTGTGTTCAGTATTTAAATTGATCCTCCATTGTTTTTAGCAGCCTTTGGTTTCTGTTCATCTGGGAAAAACAAAAACAACTCTGAGTGGAATGAAACTGGTTTTAAATTGGCGACAGTGAATATTTAGTCATCTTAGTGTTCTTAAAGTTACATGGGAATGCAGATAAGACCACAGACTGGTGGAAACTCATCTTAGTTTTACGATGCTGGATTGTTTAGTGCCAATATGGAGCCTTACTTAGCAATCGAGTATTAGGACAGAAACGATTCATATTAACTAGGTTTGTCAGAAAAGTTTGTGTTTCTGTATCAGTTACATTCATCCACTTCTCATTCCAGTAAATTCGACACAGTGTGGTATTCAGTTTTTACATTTTGGGGGTTAAAAGGGCACACTAGTGTTGCATTAATACTCTGTTTCAGTATCTGTATCTACACGTATAGGTGTTTCTGTAAATGTATAATTTCCTGTATGTTTTGGCCTCTCATTCACCACAAACACTCATTTAGGTCACTAAAATGGAGTTAGTTTTCAAAAACAACTTCTAAAGTTAAGATTTTCCAAACTTCCGGGTACTTTGTATCCATGACGACATGTAAAACAGTGTGTTTGGGAGACAATGACAATTTGCACATGCCTGTTGTTTCTTTGTGCACCAGAAACGACATCAAACTACCGTTTTGTTCGCACTGCTTGGTCTAATGACACTTAAACTTAGTGTCCATGGAATACGGGAGGCGCCCAATGTTATTTGCTCCACCTCAGCGTGCGTGGTTCAAAGACGGCCAAAAACGGTGGTTTTGGATTTGACCCAGTCAAACCAGGAGATGGTGAGACGAATTCGAGAGTAGGATTGTTGCCGATGAAACTTTTGCATGTCCAGAGCATCACGTGTCTTAGCATGAGCACCTTCATCCTTATATTTAAGGGGAATTAACAGAGACGAAGTGTTTTGAAAAAGCTAACGTTAGCCTGTACACTTAGCTACTTGTGTGTGACGAGAGGAGACTGAAGATGGCTAATGTGAGCGAGCATTTAGGGTCGTTTTTGCATTCCAGCGTGGACTGAGATATTTTGTAAAAGGAGGTCGTGTGGACAGATATTTTTAATGAGGGGGAAAATATCCGCTTTAAAAAATATCTTTATACATGTAAACGGGGCCTTGGTTGGTCAGAGCATCTTCGATTGCAAGTCAACTGTGGTATAGATTCTCTCTCAGAATCAAGTTTTGAGTCTGCAGGTTACTTTATAAACCTTACACAAGAACGGAAACCAATAGCTGCACAAGTAGGAAATCAATTTGAAGAAATTCAGCACTTTAGTATTATATTTGTAGTTAATGGGTTAAAACATGCAAAGCCACAAGCATGGTCATTAAGTCAAAATACTTGGGGAAGCATGCAATACTTGTCCTGGTAGTAGTGTCTTTAGTGATTGGAGTTTCTCTACTGCACGAGGTATTACAGGTAACACTGTGATACCACACAAATAGTGAAGGTCAGAGAGCTGGATACTGGGTCCACTTAATTCACCAAAGGGCCAGATACATAACGAAACACAAAGAAAACTGTTTAGTGTCGGTAAACTTTCTACACACACACCTTATGTTTGCATTAACACCCTGCCTATACTTCTTATAACACGTACTGCGAGTAATCTCCATTTAGAAACAAGGATTAGTAGTGGATGACTTGGTTCACTGTGGTCCTGTACTCCACTCCCCGCTGTCTGATGCCTGATGCACTGTGATAGCCCTTAATGACGATGAAGGATAAGTCACCTGTAGAAAAGGTCAAAGACCAAAAAAGTATATCTGCACTTCACTGGCACTATCAAAGCAAGCCTCAAAAAACCGGAAATTAACAATGCAAAAAACCGACAACAGAATTTTTGTGTTAAATTACAAACAGCAAGCATGGACCGCGTGGGTCTTCAATCACTGATAAAAAAAGTTCCACCTACGTTCGTACTGTACATTTTTCTAGGTATGCGTTACAGCGCTGCGTCTATAAACCGAGAGGAAATACAAGTTTCTTTTTTTTTTTCTCTTTTTAAAATCAAACAAAACAGATGTGAGGGCTCCTAAAGAAAACCAAACAGTATTATCATGGATGGAGATGTGATGGCGAAGTACAACTGGAAATGTCTCAATAAGAAATAGAAAGCAGAGATAAAGTCCTTACTATACCAGACATTCGTGTTTTTTTTGTTTTGTTTTGTTATTTTTTTTTTTGTTGTTTTTTACAGCAGTTCAGACTCAAGTAGGCTCCGCCATGAGAAAAGGAGCACTTCAACATGACAGAATCAAAAGCAGTCAAATTATCAACACCTTCAAACCTGGTCCATAAATTAGATAAATAAAAAAAAAATCTTTAATTACTCTTAAAATCATCTCGTCACCGTACTGTGAAGATTTTTACCAGCCCTAGTTAGTATACTCCGGAGCCAGAGCTGTAGCAGTAGCGTGGAGTTGTGAGGCTGGTTGGGAGGAGCCTCTTTTCTCTGACTATTGCTCCTCGACGACGCTCAGCTCTGTGTAGTCCTATTAATCAAGTGAACAAAATCCATAATCACAGTATCACTACTACCATAAATTCATAGGAAAAACTGTATGCTAATGAAAGAAGTTGATACTTTTTTTTGTTTTTTTCTTGTTTGTTTTTTGCCAAAGATGGTGTACCACAGAGCGTTTTTGTACAGGAGTGTTTTGTGTATATGTATTTACAAACGAATATACATAAACGACGTTTGCAGACTTTAGAGTGCGTTTTCTGTGAAAGGTTCATAGCCCCCCCTCCCCTCCCCTTCCTCTCACCACTCGACAGCGAGCAATCTTTATATAAACAAAGTGACTATACAGTAAAAAAAGGAAAAACAAAAAAGTAAACAGAAGCACATCCTGGTGTGATGACTGTGTCACCGTCAGGAGGTGTGTCTGATTGGACGGCTGAGTGACGCAGGTGTGACGTCGTCGGAGATGTTACCACATGGATTCCATTCACACTCCCGGGGGATGTGGGCGTGTTTCATTTACAGCTTTTATTTTGTTGAATAAGCTACTCGCAGCCCCGAGCTGCAGGTGTGCTCTGTGGGCTGATGACATCACGCTCCCCTCCGCGCCTGCGTCGAAAGCAGGGTCCTGTCACCCGCTACTAGTGTTGTGTAATAAGGGTGTGGGGTGTGTGTCAGTGGGGGGATGGGGGGGGGGGGGTCACATGGAAGATTGTCCCTGTGAATCCATACAGAAAACATCTGGAGGGAAGCGATGTGATTAACTTAAACATAAAAAACAAATCCCACAGAAATCTTTAAAGGATACTTACGTCAAGTAAATTTCTCGTTGCTTCTTTTTTTAGATGTCTTTTGTTTTGCAAAAGTTTTCTTACGACTTCTTATCACCGTTCCGTTTAGCCATTATTCGTTAAATAGAAGTAGACGTAGCAACAAATTTCTATCATTAAAAACATTTAAAAAATCTCAGCAATGAACAGATTTGATTAGCTATGTCTTGCCCTCTCGTGCTTTTTGTCTTAAGTGTGTTTACATATGCATTTACTTCATAATATATATTTCTATTTTTTTTTCTTCTTTTTTTTTTTTGCAATTGCGATGCTCACACTGGTGGGTACATTCATAGATGCAAGGTGGAGACAGAATCCTCGGCCCCGTCCCCCTTGTGTCCGGTGTGCGACCTCACTTCCTGTCCAAGTCGTTCTGTCCCGAGCAGCACGATGCCGCTCGCTGGTTCTTCCTTCCTTCCACACCCACAGGAGCTCAGCAAGGACACGACGGAGGCTCTGATCTCACACCGCTGAGGGTTAACTCCAGAGGGCCAAAGGGGTTTGATGCCGCTATTCACCAAAACACAGCTCCTCGCTAGTCAATGCTGCCCCAAATACACGCGCACGCACACACACACGTACCACACACACACAAACACCAAAGTCCCCTTCAGTCACTGTACAGCCCGTGTGAAAGGTTTGTGTGCCAGATGAAGTGTGCCAGAGCCAACAGCCGGGGCCAAATCTGACACACGCAGCAGCTTCGGGGAGGAGCGAGGGACTCTGACACAACAAGCTGCCGAGCGACGGAGGAAGAGGGCGAGCTTTGGTGAAAGAGGAGGGGCGGCGTTTGCAGGTGGGAGGATTTGTGAATGTGTTGTACTGGAGGAAAAAAAAGGAAGGGTTCTGTTGGTGTGTGTGTGTCTGTCTGTCTGTGTGTGTGTCTGTGTGTGTGAACCGGCATGGTGTGCTGTGTGATGCATGTGAACTTGAGCGCACACTCCCATAGAGGTGTGCATTTGTGCAATGGGGTGGGGGTGGGGGGGTGGGGTGGGGTGGGGGGAGATGTGCGTCGTACGTGGGCCCTCACACCAGATTGTACTCTTTGAGATTGAGCTGTAGGATGGTGTCTTTGACAGCTGCAAACACAAAGCGGATGTTCTCAGTGTCCGTGGCACAAGTAAAGTGAGAGTAGATGATCTTGTCGCTGTCTGGGTTTAAGTCCACAAACATCTTGAGGATAAACTCCCGCGCCGCCTGTGCATCTCTCTGGGGACCTGAGAAACACAGACAGACAGGCACATGCAAACATTGATTAAATTTTTATACAAACTGACCATAAAAACTGTTAAAAAGCAGTGGACCAGCAATTTAAGAAATGTGCTTATTCACGATTGATACGACTTTCATCTCTGTGCATTCAGCATGGAGCTTTATGTTGTAGAGGTTTAGCTTAGCTTAGCTTAGCTTAGCTTAGCTTGGGGGGGGGGGGGACACACACACACACACACACACACATTGTATCCCATTTGTTTAATACACACATAAACATACATGTAAAAATATCAAGTGTTTTGGGGGGAATTATGTGCTGTAACGATCTGTTGATAAGCCAGTAACATAGTGCTTGTACATAGGGCTGGGCGATATGGTTTATAGATAATATTTTTTCTCTTTTTAGGTTATGCCACGATATACAATCTATAATTACATAACTGTTTCATTAAACCTTTTGATGTATTATCATACCAGTATGATCGTTCTAGTAACCTAATCTGAATTTTGAGGGGACACAGCTCATATGTGACATTTTAGAGGCCTTTAATTGTTAAATTCCACATCAGTATGTCCTGATATTGACTGAGTAACACTCTGAGGTCAGACTGGTCTTTGGAAATGTATTCTTCAGTATTAAACTGGACTACTTATTCACACAACTGAAACTGAAATAGCTACTTTTACACTGCCTCTTGAGGGCGGGAATTTCATGCCATTATTCCACCTCCCCGTTCTGTATGAAGGGTACAACAGCGATATGTGGGGACAGAGCGGTCTCGCCTTTGAGCTGGAGTTGGAGGTAGGAACAGCGCTGAAACAATGTCTGTGTCAATGGGACAGCCAGCAGGACGGGAACATGGGCAGCTGACGTTTTGACAACATGTTATATGTGCATCCCACCACGGAGATTAAAAAAGTAACAAGTAGAGGTTAGCAGCTAACTCAAAGAACAGCTGGAACTGCCCGCAAATTGAGAAAACTATGAGGTCTGGGAGCTTCTTACACTCCAAGCAGAGGACGAGATCAGCCACCATATAACAGGGATGGTAAATGATTTGTTTTTGCCATGTTAATGCCATTGTTATCGTTTAGAAAGTGCTGCCAATGCATATGATATACGTCGCTAGAGGCTGACGCTTGTGTTACAGTTCACACCCATCATGCCTATTTTGTTTCTGCAATGTCGGCATGCTGTCTAAAATCACACACTGGAGCTGAATGATGCCACCATCATTGAGTTCTGTGTAAAAATGAAAAGGAAGCAGCATAAAGAGGGGACTGCGTAGCAGTGAAACTGCCCATCACGTTCACCAGAAGGATGCTTTTATTTTGAAGTCAGTTCTTACACGCTCTTACCGTAATGCCTAGTATATACATGCACCACAAAACAAAATGGGGGCTTGATCGCCCTCTTTCCGAATGCTTGACTGCAGTGTTCTGCACTGGGTGGTGTTTATGTGATGAACAGATTTGTGGTTCTGCTACCTTCAGCAGCAATCGTTTTGAGGCATATTTTGCACAGGACAGTCTGTTCCACATCTGCTCTCCTGAATTTAAACCACCTCCAGATGATAAACATGCACCAGGATCTTCCACCAATGTGAATTAACGTGAACTCAATGACTGACGTTAAACTGGTGAGCGCGGTTGATCAGTTTGGAGGATCATTATCAGTCTTTTAGTGCACAAATTGAAGGAGATGATGGGAATACGTTTCACTGGAATTATGTCTCCATTATTCTATGTAGCAAATAAACTGATTGCACATAAACACTGCCTGCTTTTAAAACATAAATTAATGACTAAAATGTACAAGGAATATCTTGATTTGACATCATCTGCAATATCGCACATAAAATGACATTTGAGTAAATCGGATAAATTCGATACACTGCCCAACTTTAAATGTACATACATGTAGAATAAAACCTGTGCTCACTGACCACAGACAGCCACCCATCCCACACTAAAGCTTGTTGGTTTCACAGAAGCAGTGGGTGGATGGATAAATTTTGTATTTCAAAAAATAGTAACTACAACAAACTGACATTTTTAAAACACTTTTATGAAATAAATAAAGATATAACTTGTCAAATTACTGAGCTTTACAGGTGCTGGTAGGTTGAGTTTTTAGTTGTTTCCCTCTGCTTCTAGTTATCATGCTAAGCTCTGTACTTAAATCACTCTGCGCTCCTACTACACTAAATATAACACAGCCTTTGTTATGCGCAGACAAAAAAGTTGCGAGACAGATCCGATACTCAACAGGCAGTTAAATGTGGTCATGTCGCCGTTACAATGACTGTGGTCATAATCACTTTCAGACTAGTATTTTAAAACTGAATAACAGCCACATAAGCTATATTCATTTATCTGAGGGGGCGACTTCCGACTGTACATTGCCGGATTAGTCAGCACACAAACACCAACGTATAGATGATCTCACCGTCAAACTCTGGGAAATAGTCCACCAAGTGTGAGTAGGAGATCTTCTCCTCTAGCAGGTCCTTCTTGTTGAGGAAGAGGATGACGGAGGAGTTTTGAAACCAGGGGTAGGTAATGATAGTCCTGAACAGAGCTTTACTCTCCTCCATGCGGTTCTGGTGCAGAGAGGAAGTGAGCGGTGAGAAGAGGCATGCTCTCAAAGCAACATTTAGAGTGTACTGAAAGTTTAAGGTATTTTTAAGTCCGCCTACCTCATTGTCGGACTCCACCAGGACCTGGTCGTACTCGCTCAGCGCCACGAGGAACATAATGGAGGTGACGTTCTCAAAGCAGTGAATCCACTTCCTCCTCTCTGACCTCTGACCTCCTACATCCACCATCCTGACAGCAGGATGAAGGTGAAGAGCATGATAATAAGTGAAGAATCAAGAAGGGGAGAAACATATTAGCGTGTATCTCTTGGTGGCCTGGTTCATGTTCAGTGAGGACAAATTCTTAATATTAACTAAGTAACAAATGGCTTTACAGACGGTACTTTGATTTGTTTTATGAAAAGGCTTTGAATCCATCAAGGTAATTAGATTACAAATGTGTGTATATGGCAGAAGAACTTAATAATACAGGAACAGAATGTTTCAGGTCCAGCAGTCCTACAGACGTTCTCTGGTGTACGTCTTAAACATTTTCAGTACATGACCCAAATAAAGATATAGTCACACCCTGGGACCCACGAAAGCATATTTTTACTATCATTTATTTTGGGTCCTGATCATTTGTCTGCAGTCCCATTAACTTCCTTTCAAGCAAACTTGTTTGAGGGAAAAAGAAAAAAAAAACACCTGATGGATTCAACACCTTTAAGAAGACGATGAATCAAATTCACAAGTTCTCGGCCATGTGTTTCAAAAGAGCAAACATGTGCAGATCTCCATATTTGGCAAGAAACTACACAACTAAACAAGAAACAAATGTGCAGTGTGAATATGTTTTTGTCCTTGTAAATAGGTGAGTCATGCATGCCACCACAAAGCTTCCCACTTGAGACAGATCTAGGATCAGTTTTGAAACCAAAGCCACTCAGTTTAGGAAATAGTTGTTTTCTTTGTGCACAGAAGCAGCCCTAGTGCAAGACCAGAAATTACGTAAGTACTTGTAATAATTATTTGGATCTTTCCCACACATAATGAAGCTTGTTTTTATAGCTACATGGATATTTTCTGTAGAAGTTTACAGACCGCGCCCTCCTCCTGCCTCCTATCTCAGAACACTACTTATCAATTATTCTCAAACAATATGCAAAATGAATTAAGGTACGTGTCCACAGGGGCGTTTGGGGCGTAAGTGGTTTCACCACCCTCCAGCATTAGACTCTCGATGGATGTGCAACTAGGCGCTGTGGGCTGCCTGCTCCCCGGATTTCAATTCGGACCAACATGGTGGCTCGTTGGTAAGCCTTCTCTTACATTACGATAATGTTTAGCAAAAAATGTATTTCTGACAATATTTGAGGCGAGAAATTAGTCATGCAGTTGCTGAATCTGTCTTCATTTTAGATCACCAGGCCCCCCTCGGAGCCAGACCTGGGGCCTTGGGCCATGGGGCCCAGTTGAGCTCAGCATGAAAAAAAAAAAAGGAGCCACTGCCTGTACAACTGGTTGGGCGTGCTGATCCCTTGTCTTGCGGACTGGCTCTAGGGACGTGGAATGTCACCCCTCTAGTGGGGAAGGAGCTGGAGCTGGTGTGGGAGGTAGAGTGGTACCAACTAGATAAAGTTGGGCTCACCTTCACGCTCAGCACTTGTTCTGGAACCAAACTCCTGGAGAGAGGCTGGACTCTAGAGATGTACCGATACCGATTCCAATCCTTGAACCTTAGGTATCAGCCGATACCGAGTACCAATCCGATACCAGCGCGTAAAATAAAAATGGATGGGATATGAATTGTTGTTGTATGTCTCAACTCCTAAAACTCTATGTAAAATATCAAGAAATAAATACATAATAGTAGAATGAATGCCATAAAAACTTTTTATTATTATTATTATTATTATTATTATTATTATCCAGTGTTGACACAGATCAAGACACAGGTTAAAGTGCAGCCACACAATTTGGTAAAAAAGACATTTTAAAGGCTACAGTAGAATGCTTTTTAAACTCCGCTCTGTTTCCGTTTTGTTTGCCTGTAGCGTGCGTATGCATAATGACGTGAGGCACTGCGTGGTATCGGATTGGTCACAGGCTGTACTCATGATAACCGATACCGCATTTTAGGCAGTATCGGAGGCATTTCCGATACTGGTATCGGTACAACTCTACTAGACTCTCGCTTTTTCCGGAGTTGCCCAGGTTGAGAGGCAGCAGGCAGGTGTGGGGATACTCAAGAGCCCCTGACTGAGTGCCACTATGTTGGGGTTTGCCCGGAGAACGAGAGGAACTAATAGTTAGTTCAAATTTTTCTGGGGAGTTTCCAGATGGAGCAAGTCTTCCTGGGCGCCCCTGATTCACTTAAAGTGGCCTTTACCTCAACCTTATGCAAATGAGGAGCAGCCAATGTGATGCTCCATCTCTCAAAGTGTAACGTGGCACTACCAAAATGCAATTAATGGGAAGTGTGGCTCGACTTTGTGTTTTATAGCGAAAAAAAAGAAGCTGTGGAAAAAATCTTTAACCTGCTGAGCAGCACTGGAATACACTATAAGCTATGCAGCAGATCGTCTGTCAGGTTGTGCATCCAACCTCAGTAAGAAATATATTACTGGAATTCTTAAACTGAGTGGCATTCATGTGGTCATACATTACACCTCATACTAGATCAGTCTGTTCTTCTTTGTATGCGCTACGGTGAAAGTGGAGGGTCACTACGCATCTATTTCTCTACTAGACAGCTTTCTCAACCTTCCCCGGTGTGTGTGATAAAGCACCACACAAAAACAATTTGTGAAGTTCTGAGACGTACTTGGGAGAAGACAAATGGGGGGAACAGGAGGAACATAAAGTGAGACTGAGAGGGGCACAGGAACGAAAGATAGAGGACAGACAGAGGACAGGAGGCAGAGTTAAAACGTTGATGAAAGATACAGGGGGCACCTCTGGTAGTGGGATCCTTTTCATAGTAGAAGGACGCCACCTGTGTAACCGTATGAGAAGCTACAAGCTGAGAAAACTGTATCAGAAGAAGAATTATATATATTTCCTAAGAGGTGATCTAGTAAAACTAACTAAGCAAAAAAATTGGCTTAAAAACTTTGCCTTCAGCAAATGAGCCCGCAGGCTGGCTTTCGCTGAAGCCATTCATGAACAGCAATCCTGGCTGGAACACTGACTGACAGATGTGTGAATCCTCACAGGGATTCAGGTTCCCTGAGCTTCTCTTTGACAAGGTCACCCTTCACTCGTCAGGGAGTTTTGGTCCCAGTTTCATTAAGCCTTCATTTGTGACAACCGATTCAGTAAAAATCTTTCCGGTCAAGAACCTTTCATGTCAAGCCATTATATGAAAAGGGCATGGGAACAGTTTCAGCCTGACTTCCTGTACTTTCCTGCACCTCTGGACGCACAGGTGCAAGCCTCAAGACCAGGTGCAACACGGTCTCCGAAAGAGCTGCACAAATCTAATAGAATTCACGATGCAAGGGTGCCCCCTGGTGGTGGCCCAGTCCACTGTGGTCCACAGAGACCCAGGGCCAATATAGGCCCTGCAGGACCTGCTGCCCAAAATAACATTCCTCCACCGCAGAGAGGACGACCTCGTTTCTTCTGCCAGCCGGAGAGGAAAGGAGGAGAGGAGGAGGAAGAGAGGAGGTGACCCATTTACAGAGACCGGGCACCAGAATGTAGGACTTTGTGTTCATCGGGGGGTTGTGTTATGTGTGGTACGGTTGCTGTTGGTGGCAGGAGGTAAAAGAAAGTGTATAAGGAGACTATAAAATGTTAATGACTTTAATTTCTAGGGAAGGGTTAAGGAGTCAGAGTGCGATACAGTCACTTAAGTCAAATGCATAAAATCAAAGTCACGGGTCACAAGGTCTTTTCATTACTGGGTAGGACAAAAGTTATTTGGCGCTTTGGACAACAACACATCAGATGACGCATGGGTTAATGATGAACAAGAAGGGACGGAGCCAAAACAGGCGTCTGTCTACCTGAAAATGATGCTTTGCAAGTCGAATGGGTACTCTATGATTCCTGTAGTGGGGATGCGCACCCTGAGCACATCCTGCTGAGTGGGAAGATAGTTGGAATCTGCAATACGATCCAGATCGGAAAGATAACTACAGGCAGGCCAGTCGAGGAAAAAAGGAGAGATAAAGAGAAAAGAGAGACAGAAAAACAGTTATATAAAGCGTGACAGGCAATTACCGCAACCCCCCTGCCATTCCAGGAAGTGAGGATCAGTCCTGTTGAGGAAGCTTCACAGAAAAAGGCCACATCTCGGAAAGAAAAGGGTGTTAGTCAGTGTCACTGCTCCACCAACACTCTCTGTCCAAACACAAGACTTTTGGGATTAGTTGTTGACTTTGAGTTTACTTTTTAAATTGACAATTTGTAATGAAGTTGTGGATTATGTTGCAGACAGTGAGGTGGCATCAGTGACAGTAATAGCAGTGACTTCTGCAGCAGAGACAGCAGCACCTGGATTAGACAAGGAAGGACAAGTATGATATCAAGGATAGCAGGAAGCGTATTCCATGCTTTCTTCCCCCTCTGAAAGGCGTGTAGGTCACCCATTTCAATTTGAAATTAAATTTTAAAACTGAGTCCAATTGCTTCACTGATTTCAAACAACTTCCTGGAAAATCCTTGACATCACTAATCCTTCTTCATCCGGCACTTACTGCCTTCTCCCCCCCCCCACACACACACACACACTACGGTGCAGCATGTCTGGCCTTAGTTTTGACCCCGGAGCCAGATCATCCGCACAGTTCTGAACACAAACCACTGATAACTCATCAGGTTATCTAATGTGGCCTTCAGGCTCGTTTGATCTCAACACAACATAATCTTTATTTGTCTTCACTTTGAGCTGCGGGGTCTATTGAGACAAAGGGGCTCCTGCCTGGTGCCATAGCAATATGAGGGCATTTGCAAGTGTGTAACTGTGCTGTAATGGCACTGATAGGCTACTGAGGCGGTAACCCTTGTACACAAAGAATTAGGGCTGGGTATCATTCAAAAAATTACAATACCAGTATCATTACCGGTCACCAATGGTGTACTTACTTCATTTCACCCCCATCATGTGAATGGAAGCGTTCAGTGGCGTGAAATGCCAGACGCCACAGGTGTGTAGTGTCTGGGGGCATTTTAGTGTCGTGTTGAAAGTTTTGGTGACATTTTGGCACGCTGGACTGCCAACTCAGTCAAATACACTGCGCTCGACTTCACTACACCACAGTGTATGAGCTGTAGCTGCTGCTGTAGTGGGCCAATCACATGTCCATTGAATCAAAGAACGCTTGGGAGGATTGGCTGTGAGTAAAACCATACATATAGCCTGTTTTTTAAGATCTGGGTGCAAAAAGGATTGCCGTAAAACTTCAATTAAAAGCCTAGTCCCAATTAAATGCCCAGTCCCTTTTACTAGCTTGGTGTGGCTACACATTTTGACAAATAAATGCCTGTCTTGGTTAGACGCCTGGTCTGGTTGCCAAGCAGTTCATTTTTTTTTTTTTTTTAATAGAAGTTCTTTGGATGTTACGTGCTTCGCTCACGCATTAGACGTTCGTCAATATGGACATGCTACATAGAGTTAGCTCCGATAGATTCTCCACAATTCCATCGTCAAATTCATTTTACCGAAACTACAGTATGAGCACCAAAGGAGACAGTAATTTATTGAGATGTACTGTACTAACCCAAATAATAGCCCGGGCTATTAACTGAAGTATTAAGGTAAATGTGGGTATCATTGACTGGAGAAGTTCTGATACTACTTGGTTCTGGGTTATTTCAGTTGATTCTTTACAGGGTACTGAGTACTGATACCCAGCCCTAAAAATAATAAGGTCATTTTTTTTATTTTTTTGGCTGTTTATAAGAGACTACAATTTACAAACACAGCTCCTGCTTAACTGTTGTGTTAACATCCTGACAGTCATCAGTGGTCTCTGTCCTCTAGTCTTGGTGATGCTGCAGTCCCGGTGCCATGAGGGTACCTGAAGATGACGTTCTCCAGGTCAAACGGGTACTCTATTATACCCGTGGTGGGAACACGGACCCTCAGCACATCCTGCTGGGTGGGAACGTATCCCTCCGCAGTCACACGGTCTATATCGCTAAGGTAACTGGAGATATACATGAACAGTGTGGATGACACTAATATAAAAGACATATCCAGTTATATTCTTATCTTTCTCACTCACTCACTCACTCATACGCATGCACAAAAATCAAATACATGATTTAGATATTTACCATAACATATTTGCAACACAGCAAGCACACCTGCATGCTGGCTTGGAGCTGCATTAAATTGTAGTACAGTAAGTTCACAACCAGGGGGCACTAGAAAGTGAGTCAAGTGCCTTTGGCCATTTAGCCTGGGGTCACATATTATTACAAAGTAACTGTGGCAAAACATAAATAGGTAAATAAATAAATAAATAAATAAATCACAGCCATGCAAAATGAAGCCGACACTCTTCTTTTTAAACCATGCTGAAGTGACAGGCAGCACCCCGGCTTCAAAGTCACTGCTCTGCTCTCCAACAGCTGGTTGAGACAGCATGAATTCTGGGCCTCTCCACTCAGACCCCCTCGATTGTAAGGAACCCCCCATGACACATTAAACCGCTTCCAAATTAACAATTATAATATACTGTAGATAAACATCCACGGCAGTCAGCAGCCGACAATTAAAAGACAAATACTGGCTCTTGTACCTGTGGCTTGTAGATTTTTCATAGGGATTGTTAAATTATGGAATAAGGCTGCTGAATGTTGAAATTTGACAGCTAAAACCACGTGTGGACAAAAGGCTATTTGCTGCCCTGCCCAGGATACATTTCAAAACTCACGTGGTAATTATACACACAGAAGATCCGCACACAAGCTGTCACTAACAACACATCCAAACACACCCTAGGTACTTTGAAAACTGTCAAGCTGATCTCTGGAGACAACCATCTCCATGCCACACCTTCAATTAAAGGGCAAATACTATGTATATATTTATCATTTAGGGGTGACCCTGAAAAGTTGACTATTCGACAAGCCTGATTCTGAGCAAATCTCACACTCAAATCGTTGCAGTGGCGGGAAAATGAGGTTATAAAGCTAAGGATCACTCTATTCAGGTTTTACGGGGGTGCTGAGTGTCTGATTTTAGATACAACTGCTTTGTTTCTACCAATAAAACACACTTTATAGGCTAAATATCAACAACATAAGGCTACTGTTGAACATCTTGTGACAAAATGACAATTTAACTATCATCTGCATGCATGCACAACTTGTCACGTTAATTTAAGCACAGGCACACCTACATCGTTCAAATCCTGGATGCTGATGTGGTTACCACAAACAAACACTCAAAGCTTTTCGACATAATCCGTCAGTGTACAAAGTTCAACAAGACACACACACTGTTTAACAGGTTTGGGAACTTAGACATTGTTCTTTGTTATCAGGCATCAATTAATTCTATTTACTGTTGTAACTTTGGATTTGCGAAAGGATTCTGATAAAATCATATCAAATTCAGAATTTCTGTACAAAAAGCTCCCACTAATATCTACAAAAATAAAAGAGTAGTCCAGGATCTTAAAGAATCAATAGTTACATTAACACTGATAAATCTGTATCACTTCCCAAACCAGAATGGCACACAAACACTCACAAAAATTACATAACTCACTCACACATTGTGTCACAGTCAAACAATACCATTCTTAAATCCCAGACAGACATCACACCTGATGTCCACACACACAGAGACATAAACACACGCAGACAGAAAGACGGACAGACGTACTATTTAGTGGAGTCAGAGAGCTGGTACTCTCTGCGGCGGTCGTAGGCCTCCTGGATCCCAGGGTCGGCCCACAGGCTTTTGATAGCTGCAATGTAAGGGTAGTCGAACCCGTTGATCTTCTCGATGTCCACCTCCTTCACGAGCATCGCGTTAGACTGGAAAAACACAGGCAAGGGAGAAAAAAGGTTAGATTGAGATGAAGAATGATGAATGGGGAGGAGCAGTGAGAGACGACAGGGTGAACCGAACTAGAAAGTGCAAAAATAGCAACCAGATATTTGAAATCTCTGAAGGTAACTGTTTGGATCTTAACCACCCACATATTCTGATTATTCCAAAGATAATGTTTCTGTAGGACAGACTCTTGTGCACCTGAAGATTTTTCCAAGGAAAGACACAGAGATGTTGCCATTAAGGACACTTTCACAACTGCCCTGTTTGGTTCGGTTCAATCGAACTCAAGTTGGTTTGTGTCACATGACACATTGTTTGGGTTAAACATAAGCATGTTACAGTCCTGGAGGATTATTAATGTGCACCTCCTCCTGTACTGCCTTAATATGCACATTCAGCACATCCAATGCATCAAAACATTGTTTTCTAGTTGGAGCCGCGCCTCGTTTTCAAACTGTATGGTTTGACTAAAATGAACAATGACAGCAATATAGTCCACGATGAGCAGCGCTAAAATCAACCTGCGTAGTTGTCCCTCCATTGTGACATTAGAAAGTGTCACATTTATCTTGCAAGTGTACTCTTCTTCAGCGTTTTGTTTACTTCCTGGATTTTTCCCTCATGGAAATTCTGACTAATCAAGAGCAGCGTTCTCTCACAAGGCATTTGATCTGGTCCGCTTGTAAATGCTGCCGTGAGAACACGAACCAACTCTAGGCAGTTATGAAACTTTGTAGAGTTGACAGGAAGTAAACAGACGTGCAGTATGTTAAATGGATATACTCACAGCATAAAAAAAGAGAATAATTGACATGTATGTACATAAAAATGATCCCCACATGATAGACAATGGACAAAGGTAATACAGTGCTTCCTTGTGTTTCCCCATTATAAATTGCCTTGGATGTTATTGTGAACTGTTTTTACCCTACGGAAGTATTCCAGGTTTTCATAACTACGACCTTATACGTGGAACATAAATTGGACTTTTTACCCTAAAATTCAGAATGGTATTATTATCATTATTATTATATTATTACAACGTAATTTTACATGCAACATTTTGTGGTTTTGTGTGTGTTTTGGACTAATAGATTACAAACAACATGTGCTCTGCTCCTCTCACTTGGAACAACTTTCAAAAAGGGTTCAAACTGTGTGAATTGGTCTCTCCGCCTGACTTTAAAGCCCTCATAAATACAAGGATGAATGAATCAGTTAGGTCTTGTCATTGTGCGCAAGTGTTCTAATATTTCTATAAGTCACTGTATATCTTTTATATTTTTTATTGTGTTGCTGTTTGGCTGTAACTTTTTTGTGTGCTGCTGTCTTGGCCAGGTCTCCCTTGTAAAAGAGATTGTGGATCTCAACAGGACTTAGCTGGTTAAATATGGGTTAAATAAAATAAAATAAAATAGTGGAAAACATCCTATGATTTTCTCTTGGAACATGACATCCGTTTGCTCTTTTTCATTCATAATGTAGACCAGTAATTCTCAGTACTGGTCCTTGTGAGGGAGCGCACTGGTGGATTTCTGTCCTACTGAGTAGCGGACTACATTCACCTTGCATCCCAGGTGTAAATCAGTCCTCAATTAGAGGTTGACAATAAAAGAGCAGCAGAGCTCTGAGGACTGGAACTGAGAACTACTGTTGCACACAATAGACTATAATTATGTGGTCGTATTGTGCCCACACCATCGGTAACTTCCAGTCATTTCTAATGTATTAAAAGCATGCCTAGGTACAAATACTCAAATATTATATCTGTAAAATGAAAGAGTTTGGTTGTGGCTTGTGTCCTGAGGCTTGATTAAAATATTGCCTATTTTTTATTGTGCATAGAGCCTTTGGTGTTTCACAAAATCTATCATCACCATGGCACACAATATGAACCTCTGGGAAGGGAACTCTGGACATTTCTGTGGGTGAGTCCTTACCCGATTCTGCTCAAATTTGTAGGGGATCTTAAGGGTCTCAGTGGCGCGGATCATGGCCTGCATGGACGTGAAGATGTTTTGGTAAACAAGCCGGATGAAGCCTCTCTTGTCTTCGTCTGAGTACCCGGCTCCATGGATGATCCTCATCTGCTTGATGAAGGTGCTCTTGCCGCTTTCTCCCGTACCTGAACAGGACAAGGGAGACGCACAGTTAGAGACGGAGCGCAGCAAACTGACGGTGTGGGCACAGTGAAGTGAGACGGCATGGCAGAGGCCCGCCTGTTATCACATCCAGAAACTGAGTCAGACAAAACCACCAAGAAACAGGAGACAAAAGGGTGTAATGTTGCATGTAAGCATCTGAAACCATTCCGTGAAGATGGGCAGTCTTGTTTCTGGCGAATAAACAATACACACGACACACAGTACAGCAACGCTACATTAATTCATCAAGGACACCAAGAGAATGGGAGGAGAGTAAGAGAAAGGTGTGGTAAGAGACCTAATGCTCCACAAAATGAAACTGAGTTCAGGCAAAACAGCCTAAGATAAATGACGTTCTTCATAAAACCACAGAATCAAGTCCCAGGCCACTTTCCACTTTTACCAATGAAGCCAGTGTTAGTTAAATTGTTTTCTTGAGGAGGTGAAGCTTAAATGAAAAACAATTCAAATCAACATTTGGTACTGACATTAAACTGAAAATAGGCAAGTTTTTTGCTTTAACTTATAAATATTACGTAAATGACTGCACAATGTAATGGCTATACAAAAATGACACCATCTGCGTTTGGACTGGTTCCCTAAAGGCCTCGCTTCCACTATATAATCTGTCTGCCACTACGTACAATCTAGAGTGTGCCATATCATTTCGTTCACGGTAATACCGGTATAATTTTTAATATGACATGAAAAATTAATACCATGATACTCTGGATATTTTGACTTGTTGACACTATTGTCATACTGTTAAACTATGGCGTCCTGAATGTTTTATGAACAGCCCCGGACTTCTCAGACACTTTTAGTGAGTTACCGCTCAGAGGGAACTCATTCAGCGGCTCCTCTGGCAGCAGCACAGCGTCTCTCCCTCTCCTCTCTCGCTGTGCGCACACGGGAGTCGGTGTCGCCAAGTGATTCCATCATAAACCTTTAGTAATGTAAACCTACGTGACGCTCGCAGCTCGACAAAAAACTACATATATGTGAATGTGCGATAGTTGTGGTATCATAACAGCCTGTCACAGGTTACAGCGTGATGATTATAGGAGAAATGGCAGAGCATAAAGGTCCAGGTGGAAAAACAAACAAACAGGAAATCACCTGTTGATTTATATATATATATATATATATATATATATATATATATATATATATATATATATATAAAAAAAAATATATATATATATATAAAAAAAAAATATATATATATATATATATATAGATCCCAGGGTACATTTCTTTGTATTTGGGGGCTGTTTAAATGTGTAATTTGTGGTAATTTTATTTTGTTGAACTATCAATATTGTATACAGAATCTGAATCTCACTCTGAGTTACTGTTGTTGTTCACAAACTAAACAAATGAGAGATCAGTTTTGTTTAGTTTTTACTAAATATTTGAAGGCAATCTGGCAACACTAATCACTTATTTTGTTGAAATTCTATTTTCTTAATAATAAAATACAGTTTTTTCTCTAACTTGACACATCATCAAGAATATCGTTATCGCAAAAATACTCAGAAATATTGTGATATTACTTTAGGGCCATATCGCCCACCCCGAATATGTATTATACATAATCAAATAGTGCTGTGGGCGGGACAGTGAGCGAGGCTACAGAGTGGTGTCTGCAGACAGAGGAGCTGCATCAGAGCCAAAGAAACACATTTTTCAATGAATTTACAACATCGATTCAAAAATAATTAAACAAAATAATGACAGTGATGACCTCATCACCGTGGTAGCATCAAGTGAGTGCGGTGCTATCCAGTATGCCAATATACAACAACTTATTTGACCAATAGCCGATCCTGATATCAATGTATCGACTATTTCCCTACCTAATTTCAGTGATCATCAAGTCTCTTCTATAGTAGAATCAACATCATATTATGCATGCATACTCTTATCATGATGGCCCACCAGCAGGTGGAGACATGAAATAGAATACTTTTCAGTGTATGTAATATTCATTTATTGTGCAACAAAAAAAAAAGCAAGGTGGCCGAGTCTGATAGTTCATTTTTAAAGCTGATACTGGCCGATGCTGAGGACGTACCGATATTATCAGCATGTTGGCGGATTCTGATATTTAATTTTAAAGCCAATGTCTGCCAATACTAATCACATGCAAATAATATTGTGCATCCCTAATTATGACAAATGCTGGTTCAGCCAGTTTGAAAATCAAACCAGATTAAGCTTGCACACCGGACTGGCAAAACCAGAAAATGACCCAAGTCTGAGGGTAAACTGTCTGATTTATATCTCTCATAGACAGGACAGTTAGAGCTCACTGGTAGATGCTAGAGTTGGGCAACATCACATTATATACTGAGACAACAAAAATTTGTCATACAGATTTTGCCACACTGTTTATATCTATGCCCTTAATATCTCTGGAGGTGTTAGACCAGGGGTGTCAAACGTACGGCTCGCAGGCCAGAACCGGCCCACCAGAGGGTCTCATCCGGCCCTTCAGATGACTCAACAAAAGAGATGATTGTACCTACGATCTGCAAAATTCATCGTCCATCTGTGTTCTATCATAACATTCTTACAGACCGTTCTTTGATACTTCAAGTAATAAATTATCACTGTAAGTACCAACACCACATACTTCCTGAAGGGCATGGGAGGGGGCTAGTGACAGATTTAGCAAAGTTAGCGGAGTTAGCGGAAGGATGTTCGGTTTTCAAACTAAGGTGTTATAAAATACATACAATGTTATGTAAATATGATTAATTGGATTATATTCAGAAGAAGTGTAAAATCGATTATCGGTGTTCCTTATAGATTAAAAAGTAAATACCACCAACAGGAAAGTGTCTTTAGTCATTGATTTTTGGGTTGTCTCATTACTATGTGATGGTTAATGGTTTCACAGATCCGGCCCACTTGTCATTAAATTGGGCCCTGTGTGTGGCCCCCGAACTAAAATGAGTTTGACACCCTTGTGTTAGGCAACATAGCAAATCAATGACCGGGACTGTTTTATGGTACTGTTGGGATTTTTCTCTGTCTTTAAAACAGTGCAATAGTACCCAGACTTTTCAAGTGATTTGCTGACTTAACCAAAAACAGGAATTCCTTTCAGGTTATTTAATACAAACAAACAGTTTTTAAACTCATTTTCTCAAACATTTACTCCATCACAATGTCCATCTTAAGTTACATATACTGTGATCAAAATTTATATATACTGCCCACTCCTATTAGGCGCTAGCACCCCGTCTCCTCCAGTTAGCGGATAACTCATTTTGAAACCTCATTTGTGCAAAGACGATGACGCTAAGCCAAATGTGTGACCCAAGACAGATGCTCCATGAAAGGCAAAAATGACCGCAAACTCTGATGCCAACTGAAGAGTTCCACTAACACGCTGCAGCCTTTTTGCATATCTGATGTTTAATTAGTGTTTAGTCATTTCTGTTAAACCTGGTAAAAATGAGGCCAGGGATGGTCTGATACTTTCCTCAAAACTCGATTAATGCGGGATGCCCATCTAAGTCAGTTCTGCGTGTTATGAATTCCCTCTACTGAAATTCCAAGTTGATTAAATAAACCAGTTACGACTGCTGATATATCAAAGCTGCTTTGTCCGACGTCAGGATGTTATCACACAGTTTGGAGACTTGAATGAATAAAACAATGTTTCCAGGAATAAGAGCAAGGACGAGTGGGGGGGAAATACAAGCTAATTTAATGAAGACGATTAAGACTATTTGCCCTACATTCAGGATCTAACGCTAAACTGCCTCTGCCAAAAGGTGACAGCAGGGGTCGTTGTCAAAAGGCTGCATTCCTCCAGTGATCCTCCTCTGCCCTCCTGAGTCCATATCAGGCTGTAAGATCATCTGAACATTTCAAGTGGTGTCAGGTTTCCAGATTTACACATATGGTAAGGAGTCCAGGAAAAGGCTTTGGATTATGAGCCTATACTTTAATGGATTTATTCTGCTTCTATTCACCAAAACAGCCTTCATTTCAGTGGGAAAAATCACAATCTCTGCATTGAGTAAAACACACGTTTTTAAGCTTTTTCAAGACCGACAGCGATTGCCAAATCAACCCCCACTTGGCTGGGGGGTCTGTTGGGCCTAACCCACATTTCACACTAGCCCTCTATGTTCTACATGCCCAGAAACACCACCCTCAGGCCACAAAGGGAAAAAAAAAAGAAAAGCTGATGGCATTTCAGTCCTCAGTGAAATCAAAAGGGATCCAGCACATCCATAATATCTGCAAAACTGAAAGGGAAAGACGAGGAGGAAAAAACACACACATACACTCATCTCACCACCACCTACATTCAAGGTTTTTGAAGAGCAGCCATATTTCCGTTACCATGGCAACCCCTCCTCTGTCTCCCTCTCTTTTTCGTTCCTGTGTTTTTTTTCTTCTTCTCTTTTTTTTTTTTTTTTAAACCCCTCCCATCCGCCCCTTCTCTCTCCTCTCTTTCGTAGCAGACAGTAAATATAACTGTGAGCCCCTCAGGCTTGCTCTGTGCTCTTCATCTTTTTGGTGTACCACAGAGAAGAAGGGCCTTGGCTCCACAGAGACTCTGAGGGGCGAGAAAAAAAAAAAAAAAAAAAAGCTGGTCTGAGGTCAGTACCAGGGGGTTCCTAACACCACCGACTGTAAAAATGTTGGGAGCGATTGCAGCTTCTCCACTGATGCAGCAAGAAATGCCTTAATCTCAGATACAAAATGTGGGACCCAACACTGTGTCCATAAGGGGAAATGAACCTCCTCCATCTTCTCATCCAGCAAAATGCCCAATTTTGGAGAACAGAGACTAGATAGACTCACTAAAGAGATCTTTATCATGTTTCCCGGATGAATCAATGCTTTGCAGTGAGAGCTACAGACTGGCACAAGGTAGTCGGCCTAATAAAAACTGTGATTGTCTAGCTAACAAAAGGAGTCAAGCACAGAGAGCATATTCTTTGTATTGGGCTGCGGCAGTAATGTCCTGGTGGTGACTGCAGACTGCTTCAGCAAAGGAGCGAGGGGATCACTCTCCGGCTTGATGTCTGATTTATTTCTCGTGACCCCGTCACAAGATCTCCCTCTGCTGTGTTCTCTTAACTGTCGTGTCCCTCTTTCACCAGACAAACACACTACGAGCCTCTGTCTTCCCTTTTTATCTCCCCAGATTGTACCAGCACCAGCCACGGCCATTTACATGCCCTCGCCAGCTCTCCCCCCTGCCTCCTCCCCTCCTTTATAACCCCTCCTAACCTCCCTTAGGCTAGAAATATGCCTCTCCATACTCATCCCTCTCTGTCAAGAATTTTGGATATTCATAACTAGAATCCATCCATTCTTTTTTGGTAATGACCTAGAAAAAGGAGGTCACCTTTTAATAGCTCGCACACGACTTGGGTTTGATAACGCTTTCTCTTCCAGGTAGCTGCGAGTGTGAGAGAGAAGAGAGCTCAGATTGTGCCCCAATGCAACAGTGCAAGGTACACTACACAGCCCACACACCAACACTGGTGTTTCGTGGAGCTGATGTTTCTTGGAAAAGAGCGAGAAGGGGGGGGGGGGGTGGTAACCCTACAACAATGAGATCAAAAATTAAGACTTGCTCTGAGTAGCCAAATTAAAAAGAACAGTGTGTAAATAGTGACAGCTATCTCTCATGTAAAGACGCAAAACACTTCACCTGTATCCTCCGTTGCCAGGCTAGCTTTCATAAGCTTTTACATAACGCGACTGATGTCAGCGTGTGACACAACACCTGATGGACTTGACACACTGCTGTCTTAGTGCAGCAGCTTGGGTTGAGCCCAGGTTGTGTCTTTGCGTGTGTGCAGGGCCTGCTTTGTTTACACTATCTGCTCATATCCTATAATTTCTCTCACTGTGCTTCACATGCAGGCCACTGAAGGCCTCGTGCTCAGGCAGGGATCACCCCTGCTAGCTCCAGCTTCCCTCTGCGACGCCTGTCACAGCTTTCCATGAACAAGGTGGAGATTATCAGCATTGTGGCTAACCTGCATGCAAATATGAACATAAATATAATGGTCTGTTGGTATGAATACTGTTGGCTTATTTGGGTTTATGACTGTCCTTTTATGCTGCGCTTCACAACCCAATCTCAGCGGCGAGAGGAAATTTGCATAGATACAGCAGAGGTTTCAGTATTATCAAAACCTCAAAATTGGCATGAGCCAGATGTTAGCCTTTTTATCGCCGCCCTGGAAAGACACTGAATGAATCAGGCAGTCACAAGGCTAACCAAAATGTAGCGTGGGTCTCAATCTTTCACTAAATTCATCTTGGAAACTGGCCTCTTTCTGGCGTACAAAGGAAAGGGATTGAGCCAAGGCAGCCTGGAGCTACACAACACACACCAGCTGCCTAACCAACTGTGGACACACACGGATCCTGTGGTCAACCTCAAGGCACGGATGTTACCTTCACTGTGATGGCCCATTTTCTTTCCTTTTTCCCTGCAATGACCTGGGCAACGCACACAGTACAGAACTCCAGCGAAACACACGCAAGCACACAAAGGAGGCAGAGGACTGTATCGCTCTCAGCTCTGCTGCAGCTTTCCAACATGTGCTGCTTGCTGTCAGGATCCGGGCACAACACTACAGCTTTGTGCTGATGTCTCTGCATCTGCTGAGTGCTTCATGTGCGTGGGTGTCGGAGCTGTAAATTGAATATACATGCTATAGCATGCACTGCACATTATACACACCCGCAAACTCATACACCTTCATTTAACCACCTTAGGACGGCTTTGTCTGTTCACCAGTGAGTGTGCGCTGAGTGCTGTTCTGGTCGAGTGGGTGTGGGTGAGCAAAAAAAAAAAAAAAAAAAAATCAAATACAGGCTTTACAAAAGATTTGGAGCAAGCAGCAGTATTTTAGTCTGCAACACACACTCGATGCTCAGCTGCTACGAACTAAAAACAGCCAAATCCTAGATGTTGACATTATTTCTTAAGCCATAGTACTTATTTTGGAGAATCTCATCATGGAGATTCTGTGAGATAACATCGCTCCGTGTCCACACATGGGCAGAGCACGATTATGACACGTCTCTGATGCGTTGATTTAGATGTATCCAACACAAGAATTCAAAACCACATTGCAAGCTCCAAAAAAAAGACAAGTGTGGTCTATCATTCCAGATCCAACTGGAAACTGAAATATGAAGTGACAGAAGTCGAAACGGTACGATCACAGAGACGTGTGGGCTTTACTGTACGCAGCAGCTGGTGGGAGTAAACAGGAATGAACATGCCACCCTGTCAGCACAGAGCGCGCTGAAGATACTGGCAGTGAACTAAGAGGCAGGCTATGTCCCCGTCCTGTCTGGGGACCGAGGTAGCAGCAGTATGTGGGACAGTCACCATCTAGCCTCATTCACCCCCATATCTCCAGAGAACCAGCCATGACCCCATTTAAGTACGCGCGTGTGTGTGTGTTCATGTGTGCGCTGGTGAGCCACCGTGTAACAGACACCATGTCGTAAAGAGAGACAAAGGGTGTGTGTGAGGCTGGCTGAGGTGAGCTTGACTGCCTGAACATTTACTGGAATGTTCTGTGATGGAGAGCGAACCGTGTGTGCTTACTTCACTGTGACTTCAGGATTAATGAAGTGAGTGATGACTCTGTGACTTACAGTGAAATCGAGACATTTTAATGTTATACTTTAATCGTTCTTTATTATAAATAACTGAAACTGGCCACTTGGAACTGTACTGAGTGAGATGCTGCATCAAACCAACAAAACCTACTGCAATCAGGCTTTGTGAGATGATTCTCCAACACACTCTCACCCATAACAAAAACAAAGTATCACACAAAGTGCTGTTGTTGCAGTTATTCCAAGGCCTCACACACAATGCATGACATGCAGACTGTAATTTCTTTCCAAACGAATCTCAAACCTGCTCGTCACCATGACAATATGTTTACAGGTATCAGAAACTTGAATTTAATACTTTTTAACGGCCTTTTCAAGATAAGTTTATTCAAGGATTGCAGGTAAGTATCCTGTATGCTACACCACCAATGAAGGACCAATGAAATGTTCTCAATGGAGAAATTGATACACAAGCTATGACTACAAGAAGCACGACTAGAAAGAAACTTGGTAAAATGGACTCTATACAAGACTCAAAAAGACGACACTGTACTGGAACAATAATTCATACATACACTAATCCTTAAGGCTGTAAAAATGTGTATTTACCCGAGCAGTTTTTGTTTCATTAGCTCTTATTATTTTTCACTTATTTCATTATTTTATTATGCTGTTGCAACTGACATGTCAATGCCACAAAAATTGTTTTAATAAAAGATTTAAGTGGGAAACAAAAAAGGCTCCCATATGTCTCGTGCATGGGCAAGCTTTCTGTAGGAATATGGTTATTAAAGTGAGTCAGGTTAATTTAATAGCCTACATTTTACACTTGCAAACAGGTAAGTGCGTGTATAAAGTAAAAGGTGGGGACATACATGATTAGTCGCTAAAACATTGCCACACTCACTATAGTCGCCACCAAAAATACGAGATGGTTAAATATGGTTGCCCCAATGAAAATGTAATTTCAAAATGTAATGATCGGGCACGTTTCCTAAAGATTTATTTTCCAAAAGACTTTTTTTTTAAATGAATGTTATTTGTCAACTTTTATTTTGTGTGTTGTCATGTTTTGTAGGATAATGTCCAATGTTCACAGTGCACCGTGCAAAGTGTCACATTATTTTGCAAGCATACAAAATATAACCAACTAACTAATCCCATTTTTCAATGACTAATATAAATATAATAATAATATAATGTAAATTACTCTTATCATTTACACAATATGTTTTCAGACAGTGTTTAATCTTACAGAATTGTGCTCAATTTTGACTGTTATCTGAGTGTTTTCTTACGTTTAGACTTGTCTAAGTTTAAACATAAGGGAAATCAGTCGTTAGGAATATCCATAGTAAAAAGACTGTTGGGTTCAGTAGCAGGTTGAATGATTTGTAACATCAGAAATGTGGACTTTCACAAAGAAGAGCTCAAATAATTTTGACAAAAATAAATTAGAAATGGATATATGAAATTAAATAAAATGTTTGTTGCAATAAGTAGCTCAGAGATTCAAATTTATGACTATTTAATGACTTAAAATGTCTTAAATTTATTTTATAATACTAGGCCTTGAAAGTCATTAAGGGCCTAATATTATAAAATTAAATTTAGGACATTTTAAAACTTTAAAAATCTGCAGACACCCTGTGTTGAAGCAAAATCAATCAGCAAAAATGTATTTTCCGATAATTACAATTTTCTTTTCAACAGAACATTCGATTAAAAAAAAAGAAAAAGAAAAAAAAAAAAAACTTTTAGTTTCTCCAAAGTTACATGAAAGACAATCTTTGGGGTGCACTAAAAGCCTAAGGGTTTAAGGCGCTAACCATGAACTGAAAAGTCCCGTTGGAGTCTGGCTGGAGACCTTTATTGCATGCCACTCCCCATGTCTTTCTTTCTTTATATTTTGTCCCTTCTGTGCTGTTTACTTCCTCTTAAAAAGGCATTCAAAAAATTACAAAAATAAAGAAAATCTCAATTAAAAAAGGACCTATACTCGGCCTTGAAGATACTCCGAGAACTGGACAAGCTTTGCTTTTGATAAATCTTTTTTTTTTGCTGTTGTAGTATTTGTAGTTGTATCAATATGTCTGCATTCCTGCAAACAATGAGATAAAATCTAGCATTTTTACCAGAAAGAACAGATCACTTCCCTCACATTAAAGTCATCGAAGCATCTTAGTCAATGACGACAGAACATTTCCATTCACAGCAACGCTGCAGCCACAT
Organism: Epinephelus moara; assembly: GCF_006386435.1. Taxonomy (NCBI): domain Eukaryota; kingdom Metazoa; phylum Chordata; class Actinopteri; order Perciformes; family Serranidae; genus Epinephelus; species Epinephelus moara. Next base: position 13,120,349 of record NC_065519.1, read on the forward strand.
TCACCACCACATGTGCACAGAAAAATACAATGTGGTTGTCCAAGTGTTTCTCTGAGGCAATGCAGAAGGACTTACAATTACAGATCCGTTTCTTTCAAAGAGATTTTGGTCTATTTTCCATAAAACTACACTAAGAACAAGTGACATTAGATGTACTAGAGGCTGGACCAATATATTGGCTGATGTTAGCTTGTTATAGATAGATCAGTATTGGTGTACATCAGTTAATATGTTACAAGAAACTGCAGTGCAGCATCAAAAATGCTTCTATGAGCTGATGTTTAATGCCAATGTGTTGTTATCAGATTTTCTTAACTCTGAAATACTGCAAAGACCTGTCTCATAGTGATCTCCATATTAAAAAGTGCAGGATCTGACCATGATAAAGAGGATTTCAGTAATAACTGGCCATCCGCATAGCTCCACATTCACTGGCATTAAAAGTACCGTATCAAACACACTCTGAGACACACACACACACACACACACACACACACACAACCACTGAGGAGTAGAGCTAGAAGATCCCTATTGCCATATATGATCAAAATAAGACGGCTTGGCAAGAGAAGGAAGGTCAGCAATAAACATCTGAGCCTAACCCCTGATCCTCTTCCTGGTTCAATCAGTCTGTTCCTCTAAAGGGTGTCTTAACCTGGTAACAAGACGTACTGCTGAGACAGGGAGGATCAACAAGAACAACTCAATCAATGCGGACTTGGCACAAGACTGTACGTTAAACCTCCGCCTGGGATGGTGTGCTACCGAGCCATCCACAACGATTTTGGCTGTTGAGCCAACTTTTGCCCCAGTCAGACCTCTTTCTTAAATACTGTGCTTGACAAATTCTCTGATGACCAAAAGTGCCTTCCTGACGTCATTCTAGGGATTTTTTTACTGATCGCCAGACATTCTCTTCCTCGTATTTCATGTGAAACCCACATTTTCGCAAAATGCCAACTGGTATACTGACAGCTTGACTGGGAGCTTACACTTTGCCTCGGTCAGCACTTTAGGAAACCCTAAAGCGCTTGCCCTTCCATCTCACTTTACTGACCGTTCGCTCGCTCCAGCAGTTCATTTACCCGATGCAGCAAAGGCCACAGCTCCTGGTCCACTGTGTTTTGACCAAGTAGAGGCAAACCACTGGTCTGTGGAGCAGGAAGCTGTCGGTATGGCCTGATATGGCCTCAGTCACAGGCAGCCAGACTGTGGGCACTGCTGCAGCCCTGGCAGAGTTGTTATTTTCTGACCAAGTGGCTAAGCATGATGTTGTTAGAGCTTTTACCTGCAAAACTAAGCATTCAGCCTCACTGTAATTTCATGCCAGAACCAAACCTCATAACTGCTTTCAAGACATGGCTGTTTTGGCAATGAGTCCCGACCATTAAGTAAACCCTGCCAGGAAGGCAGAGGAACACTTAAGGAGGGTGGACCTGAACTGGTGTGAGAAATAAACACTTTCTTGGGGGAACAAGACAACCTATCAATCCAGGGCTGAAACATTTAGCAGATTAACGGATTAATCGGTCATTCTACAACTATTTTGATAAAGAGATTAATCATCAAAGTCATTTTCAAGCACAAATGCCAAACACTTTGTGGTGACGAAAACTCAAGTGTGAGAATTTGCTACTTTCTCTGTTTTACAATTCTGTAAAAAAAAAAAAAAAAAAAATGTCTTCCTTTATGTTTTGGACAGGCAAAACAAGCAATTTGAAGACATTACATTGAGCTTCAGGAAATTTTCATTTCTAAATATATTCTGCTTCTAATGTAATGCAACTTACTATATAGGTACATCCCCAAGATCCGCTTTTGGGCATCGAAGCTTCAGATAGAAATATCCGCAATTAATCGAAGCTTCAGGGGTATAATATGACAATTAACCTTTTGTTAGCATGCAGGTTGCAGTAGCATTAGCCGTAATAGCTAGACTTTGCAAGCTGGCTAAGCTGTTTCAGTTTTTAAATGATGTGCCAAGCTGGTTGTAGATCTGTGATATGCCAGTTTCTTTTGGCATACCTGGAACTTGACTTTTTGGGGGTCATCGTTGCAAATTTTGAAACTATTCCAGACACTTGACTTTTTTTGACATCATGCTAGCGTATCTGCAAGCTTGTCACGGATAGTCAAAGTCTCATAGTCACAAAAGTACACCTCTCACTGAGTTCAAATATCCTCATCTGAAAATGGCTACCATTAATTGTTGAAGCGTGGTGAATAATGTTGGATTATTTTTCTTAATTCATGGGCTATTTGGGATTTTTTTAAGGGCAATGGTACAGAAAAACAGAGCATTTGAATACTGATTTGGACATTGTTTACCATGGCAATGATCAAAGCTTCAAAGCAATCAGGTCAGCCGCATTACTAAGATTTATTTTAATAATCAGTAGTAAAAAAATGCATGTCACAATTTCCTAGCTCCCATTGTGACACCTTTAAATGTCTTGTTCCATTGTTTTTGTTCAAAAATACTCCATCTAAAATCATATAAAACGGAGAAATGCTGTAACTCGTCTCACTGGAGGACTTGGAACTAGACGCTAATGGCCTTTTTGCTTAATAAATAATTTAAATGATTATTTAAATTATTAGAATTTTTGCCAAATCCTTTTATCTTGATCAGCTAATTTTCTCAACCCTACATAAATCATTCCGAGATAAATCCAGACACGCAACATAAGATGTGAGCTGAATTATGATACCTTAAAAAGAAATCAGAATCACATGCCTCCACAAAATATCTTCACTACAGCTAAAGCTACAGCAGCCTTAAGTTGTACATTATGTACAAAAACTGCCAATACTCGGCCAGAAGGAGCGGCTGGGCACATTGCATTGAGCCCAGCTGAAATGTACAACCTATCTCCCGTACATACACTGAACTGCACGGCAGCTGATGACCGAACAACTCCCACAACATTCAACTGAGATGGATAAACGTCCAGTACTCAATACGCAGCTCTAATCGCCTTCCCTCTCCTTTAAAAAATACACTTGATGGAACGCGGTGGTTAAATGTTTAGAGACAGAAACAAATGTCTTCTTCCTCCAGTGAGGTGTGGAGAGGCAGGCGGCTCGCTGAGGGCCGTGGGCCTGAGAATAATGCCAGGGGATAATAGGAGTCAGTGACATCTCAAAGTCTCAGCAGCGGATGTGTTTAACCAAGCCTATTAAGACCTAGACTAATCCTGCCTTACACGTCCTTATCCAGGCGTCCACTGACAGCCTTAACTCACACAGGATGGGCCACTTACACCATGACTGATTGCAGTTCTTGCTTGCTTTCTGCCTTTCACACACTAACACTTAGATGAGTGTTTTTTTAATGTTTGCTGTCAAAATCAGTGATAATATGGACAAACTAAAATGCCAGAGGCAGTTATGTTTGAGTGTAAATGATCACTTAAATTTCTAAATATCCTGCAATCACTGTTAACCCAACCCTTTATTGATCATCTGGGAGGAAAAATAGGATCGCAGCACACAAGCAAACCATCGCAAAACTGTGACACAAAAACAAACGCCCCTTTTTATCCGCTCACTTTGGCCACCAGGTAGAAAAAGAGCGCAAGAGCGATTAAAATGTATGACACAGAGTAGAATATGTCCCATCAACGGTATGGCTCTAGTGTGGCCTACTTATCCGAGCTGAGGTATTCAACAGGGAAATGAAAGGAGACACACATGTCAAATAACCAGGGCTGCTTTTGGTGGGCGAGAAATGGGAGCAAACGTTTTGAAACTAAGGATGCAACCTAGATAATTCTAATTGTCCTAAAAATGGGTGGACACTTGCTTTTTTTCTGAGGAGCTTTCACACGTATCTGTTGTTTTTTAGTACGGCTTGCAGGGTCACATGCACAAGCAGTTAGAAAGTTACCCTGTTGGAAGATGCATGCACACAAAATGCATGTTCCTGAAAGCGCCACAAGCACGCTTGTGATGAACCACAGCCTAATGTTCCTTTTTGTATCCACAGAACTATGAATCAATGCAGCACAGAGCAACTTATTCAACAGCAGCTCCCACCTGCCCACACACCAGCTATAAAAATAGCTAACCTACTCAGCTAGACTCCAGGATGAGGGGGCAAATCCCTCAGTATCCTTGTCCTATGGAAGGGTAGATTTTTGACACTGGGTGCAGATTAAAAATCAACTGCAATTGATAAATGAATGAAAGGGCAGCCAGCATTTCTAGCTAAGGCACCTGAAGCCTCATCCAGTTGTGCAAATGTTATGCAACCCGGTGAAGGCAACAGTGTCCACAGCTAGCAATCCTGCTTCTTGTATTATCAAATGACCACAGAGGCAGCTTTAATGCTGACCGACTGATTAGCTACAGGGCTAGTCAATGATGTCAAACTGGCCCTCTGACAAGCATGTGGTAGCCTGCAAACTGTGACATCTTGGTAACTCCGTAGCCAAATGAGCTGCTGTCTGCACACCAATACACTGCGTTAGGGTAAAGACAGCACGGATGGCTAGCTGTGGCTATGTTGCAGATATGCACCTGAAGCAGCCAGCTAACTAATTCCCCTCAGCAAGCTCCAAGACAAGCCACGCATTTCGGAAATCCTGCCATAACGTTACTCATAGTGAACCCAGGCTCCCAGCTAGCAGCCTTAACGAGTAGCATATTTGCTAGCATCGCCAAGAAGGCCCAAGAACGTTAGTTTTCCCATGCATACACCGAAACAAGACATGACAGCAGACATTTGAGGATTAGCATGCCACATACCGAGGAGAAGTAATTTCAGCTCTCTCCTGGAGTCTCGCTTATCTCGGCGGAGTTGTTTGTCAATTTCTGCATTGATTCGTTTCGACTCCTTCGCCTCTTCGCTCAGGCAGCAAGCCATCATGGACTCCAGAGTCATCCCCTCTGGTTTTGGCAGCCCGGTTAAGACGGGACCCGACACACGGTTTCAGCTTCTCCCCGAATCCCCCGGCCCTCGCGTCGATCTCGGGCGAGATGAGGCGGGTCTGTCGGGCTGGAGAGGATGGATGGACCGGGACTGGGGGAGGGGAGACTAGCTAGGGGCCTCGTTGTCAAGTTGTCCCCCCCAGCCGAGAGCGACTGCGACTTCACCCGGGTGATCTCGGCAAATCACGGGAGATTCGGACAGGGGGGAGGAGGGAGTCAAGAGACGTTGGTGGCGGGGCCTCCCCGAGATGCTCTGCCTTAAAACAGCTAATGTCAAAAATGACTGCAACCGCCGCAGATTAGCCACTTAACACCTGGTTTATATCATTAACCCCCTCTTGTCACCTGGTGCTCCGAGTCTAGCTTGTCTTTTTCTGTCCAATTCTGTCCTCACAATCCGCCAAAAGTGGTTCAAAACTGCAGTGTCGCGACATCCAAACCCGTAACAGTTGATTTCTGTGCAGTCTCACCAACGTTAGCTAGCTAACTGACGCTAGGGGAAAAAAGTAGTAGTCCGTAGCTAGTAAGCTAATAACCGTTATGGCACTATCTACGCCGCAGCGATGCGTCCCGTTTTCTAACTAACTACATTAGCTAACGTTGGCTAACTCACACGTAACGGCTACGGTAGCAGCCTTGCTAGCCCGCTAGCTCACTTAACAACGCCTCGGCTAATGTTGTGTCAACCCGCAGTGATTGAAACAGCGAGCTGGTTGAAGGAATTTGTCCGCCTAGCTAGCGATAGCAGGGCAGCACCCCATCACATCCTGACTCATTTTGACGGTAAAACACAAGGCGACTACCGCAGCCCTGGAAAAAGAGGGGGGTAAAATGCGTGCCGGACCGGTGGCTTTAGCCTGAAATGTATGCGCTGCAAACAGCTGGCTTTCGGGTAGCTCGTCGCTGGAACAAGGTCGGCACACACACCAGTCTGATGCCAAGCGAGGAGGAGGAGATACTGTGGTGTTGAGTGACAGACGGAGGGCTGCATGAAAAAGGTTGGTGACAGACCAATTGAATGGACGAGGCGGGTCCTACGCGGTGGTGAGCGCACAAGTTGTCTCGTTGAGAAGATGCAAAACCCATGCATGAATAAAGGATGCCTTATTTTCAGATTTTACAGGCAATGCATGTGAGATCATAACTAAATCAAGTCCATGCTGCACACTCCTCTGCACTGCTGGGAAAAAAAATCTATCAAACTGTGGTGCAACAGCTCATCATCAAAGACAGAAGGCATTTCAATAAGTACATAATCCCCATCAATTCATCAATAACCTGCAGCACAATGCAAGCATCAGCTCAGACACATTATTAGTGATGACTGTGGTGGCTGTATGCTGTGGTAGCAGGGACATCTTGTGGCCCCAGTGTTGAGTTGCATGTACTCATTCATTAAGTGCAAACTGGTTACCAGGAATGAAGCAAACATCATTTTGTACATTTTTCTACAACTGTTTACAAACAGACTCAAAGACAGGATTAAACCATATGCAACAAACTTACACAAGTCTTTATGCAGTGATGTACCATATAAAAATGTACAAAACAAAATAAATGAGCACAGTAAATAGAAAAAGTCTATGACATTGCAAACAGCCCCTCCAGGCTGTGATGCTTATGACACAATAGAAAACAATTGTTTGATTTTCTGACAAGTTTGTTGGTCTTTGATCCTTACCACTGTGGATGGATTACTGAACGCACCTATTGGGCACAAGCCCAGGGACCCAAAGTGTCAGGGGCCCCCTCTAGCCTTCACCTGCAAGATGTCACTCGAAGTGACACGAACTGACCAGGAAGAGACTCAAAACTAATACAAAGAAACCTAAAATGACTACAAAAAGACCAGAAAAAAACACAAACGACTACAAAGAGACACAAAGAGACTCACGACTACTACGAAAAAGGGAAAAATAACTTTATAGAGGCACAGAATAATGTAAAGCAACTACAAAGAGATGCAAAACAACCAAAAAGAGACACAAAACATCTACAAAGAGATGCAAGATGACTACTAAAAGGGGTAAAACAACCACAAAGACACATAAAATGACAAAAAGCAACCACAAAGCAAGACAAAACCGCTGCAAGGATACACACAGAGACTCACGACAGCAAACAAAAAAGGGCAAAAACAACCATAAGGAGACGTAAAATAATGTAAAGCAACTACAGGGAGATGCTAAAGGACCAAAAAAGACACAAACAACTACAAAGAGATGCAATATGACTACAAAAAGGGGCGAAACAACCACAGACACATAATGAATGAACAACTTCTATGAGATGCAAAACAGCTGCAAAGAGACACAAAGAGGCTCATGACAACTACAAAACAGGGAAAAACAACCATAAAGAGACATAAAATAAAATAAAGCAACTACAGAGAGATGCAAAATGACCATACAGAGACACAAAACTACTATGAAGAGATGAAATATGACTACAAAAAGGGGCAAAACAACCACAAACACACACAAAATGTCTAAAAACATACACAAAAAGACCAGAAAGAGACCAAATACAGTTACAAAGAGATGCAAAACAGCTGCAAATAGACACAAAGAGACTCATGATGACTACAAAAAGGGAAAAATAACCATAAAGAGACATAAAATAACATAAAGCAACTACATAGAGATGCAAAATGACTAAATAAAGACACATAACTACCACAAATTGATGAAATACACCTACAAAAAGGGGCAAAACAATAAAACCAAAAGACACAAAATGACTAGAAAAACACAAAAAGACCACAAACAGACGAAGCACAACTACAGTGAGATGCAAAACAGCTGCAAAGAGAAACAAAGACACTCAAGACAACTACAAAAAGGAGAAAAACAACCACAGAGACACATAAAGATGCAAAGTAATTACAAAGAGATGCAAAATGACCAAAAAGAGACACAAAACAAAGAGATGCAATACAACTACTTTAAGGGGCAAAACAACCACAAAGAGACACAAAACAACAACAAAAGAGAGACTCAACAACTATTAAGTCTGTGTGTCTTCCTCCTGTGCAGGCGAGGTGCTGGGGGCCTTCAGCATGTCTGTGCCCAAAGGTCTGTCTCGTAATCGGCCCATGCTACTGCTTGTGGGGCAGAACATGTAAAGACGGTCGGATGGTGGCACATGGTAAAAACATGTTCCTGCCTAAATCAAAAGTATGTTTCCTATGGTGGATGCATCATGATTTACGGACATCTCAGACTTGATTTGAGGTCTAAATTTTCAGGTTTAGCTTATTTTCAGTCAGTCTTTGCTTTACTTTGTCCATCTCTGGGTCATTTAAGGTTCAACCATCATTTGAGATCTATGCTAACATCTGAATGCTTTCACAGTCCTTTAAGTATGCATAAAAATACATGTTCAAAACCACTCAACAAGCACCATGTGGCTAAAAAATATACTGTAACAGTACACGTTTAAGGGATTAGTCTTTACATGTAGCATTTTTAATTGTTCTGCTCTTCAAAGTAGTTACAGAAGAGTTGTCGGACCTCCTCGCCTTGACTTTGGTCAGTGCTGGTCGAGGTGAGCTGCTTGTGGCTGGGCTGAGGGCTCTCTGCCTCCGACACCTCCTGCTGCCACTCCTCCTTGAAGGCGTCCCCGTGGGACTCGCACATGTTGTGCAGAATGCAGCACGCCAGAATCATGGTGGGCACCACGTCCAGTCCGCAGTCGTTCCTCTTGCTCAGACACTGCCAGCGAGCCCTCAGCCTCAGCAGCGCCTCCTCAGACACACGCAGAGCTCTGGTGAGCCGCCGATTGAAGAGCCGCTGTGGCTCCGTCAGCGCCGTGTGGCTGATCCTCCTACCCTTTTCCTCAGGATAGGCCTTCATCAGCCAGCTCTGGAGAGGGTAGCAGGCCTCCCCCAGCAGCACATACCTAGACACAACAGACGGACTCAGCATTGTTCAGTTTCAGCTTTTATTCAGCTCAAAGAGGAGGAGGTTGGAGAGCTGCCAGCTGTAAATATGCAAACATGTTTGAGTGGAGTGTGGCAGCATTAACTGGCCTGAGGTTCACTTAGGAGGCAAGATAGAAGTGTGCGTACAGTATCCTTATATGTCTGAAAATATGGCTGCTTAGATCCTGATTCAACAGTTATGCTGTTGACTTTAATTTTACCTGAGTGGTTTTCCCATGAAGTCAGATGGCGTGGCAGGCGACAGTCCACCCTCTGCAGCTGTGGCCCACAGCGATGAGTTCTGGAAGATATCAGCTGGGTCTGTCCCGCCTGGGAAACTGGCACATACATCCCAGAATTGTCCCCGTCCACTGACAGCCACCTCAAAGCCACCAAAGAGACAGACAGAGGTAAGGAGTCAACATCTGATAGCAAGCGAGCGTGTACTTTCATCAGTGTAAAGGGCGCCCTCTCTACCTGAGACAGCACTGACAGCCAGCCAGCAGGGTTGGCATAGTCCGACGCGTTGTTTGATGGGGTGATGATAGCTGTGTGGAGGGTTGCTATGGCAGCAACACAGTGAGGGAAGCCCCAGTTGGACAGGAAGAGCTGGGCTGAATCCTCCAGCTCCTGCTCACTGGGGGACCGCAGATAGATGGAGCTGAGGAGCGCCACGATGGCGTGACACATGTCCCTAACACACCTGCACACGGTGGACTTCCCCACGCCAAACAGGGTGCTGATGGTGCGGTATTCGATGTTGGATGCCAGCCGCCACAGAGCCACTGCTACACGTTTCTCCACCGGCAGCGCCAGGCGGAAGCTGGTGTCCTGGCGAGCCAGACGGGGCCTCAGCTTGTCACAGAGGTAGAAGAACGTCTCCCGGCTCATACGGAACTTATCCAGCCAATCAGACGGCTGGAACTCTGTCATCACCACCCGCTCCCACCAGTCAGTGCTTTGAGTGGTGGTCCAGGGACGAGTGCGGATGCGGACGTTGGAGCGGATCCCTCCTGCTATCATCATCTGATGAGAAGAGGTTAATGATAAAATAAATTCCCACTGACAGTAAAGATGGTTCCCCTTAAGGTTTCCTTAAAATGTTCACTTAAGTATTTATGGTTTTATCTTTGTCTCATACTTAAGGAATCCCTTGAAGGTTGCACAAAAGACCTTTCGTTAAGATTTTCCTTAAAGATCTAATTAAGGTTTCCTCAAAATAAAATCTGTTGCAAAAAACATTCTTAAGTCTTCTCTTTAAGGTTTCCTTAAAATGTTCACTTAAGTATTCTTGGTTTTATCTTTGTCTTTGAATTATACTTAAAAAGTCCCTAGACCGTTGCACAATCAACCTTAAGTTAAGATTTTCCTTAAAATCCTAATTAAGGTTCCGTCCAAATGAAATCTGTTGCACAAAACACCCTGAAGTCTTCTCCTTGAGGTTTCCTTAAAATGTTCACTTAAGTATTTATAGTTATATCTTTGTCTTATACTTAAGGATCTCTAGACTGTTGCACAAAAGATCTTACGATAAGATTTTCCTTAAAGATCTAATTAAGGTTTCCTCAAAATAAAATCTGTTGCATTCTTAAGTCTTCTCCTTAAGGTTTCCTTAAAATGTTCACTCAAGTATTTATGGTTTTATCTTTGTCTTTGAATTATACTTAAGGAATCCTTTAATCATTGCAAAAACACCTTTGCAACCAAAGCCAGGTTAAAAAAAAACAAACAAAAAAAACAACTTAAGGTACCCCTGACTCTATCTTAACTCCAACATGACTGAGCTCATGGTGATAAATGAAAAAAAAACAAAAAAAACACAGAAATTAAGCCTTTAGTGTCATAATTAAGGAGAAAATTAAGGTGTTTTGTGCAACCAGTCCCAGGTTTTTATATTTGCTGCTCAACCTAAAGCAGAAGCTATTTGATGAACAGGGTTTGACAATGTGTCTTCTTTGTTTGTACCAGTAAAGTTCCAAAAAGAATTTAAATAATAATAATAATAAAGACTTACTTTACATTCATTCCATGATTTCATCCCACATGTCATGCTCTTACAAAAGTTGTTAAAAACCATTGATTTTAAGGCTTTATTGAGACTATAATTTATTTTAAACTGTCGGTGCAGTAGAGGTGTTTAAAGGGATTTGTGTGCTTTTGTCATTTCCAGAAATTACCATGTTTTTTACCTTAAATAGAAAAATGTTTGGTTTATTCGAAAATTTCTAACCAATACATTTTATGATACTTGAAGCTAAATTATGTATCCTAAATGTAAATACACTAAGAATATTTTGTTCTTAACTTTATTCCAAAAGTTATGCACAACACTTCCAGCGGTTTCAAAAATGTGTTAAAATGTTGTCCCAATTTTTGGCAGCTTCTAGCTTACTGAAATAAATAAATCTCAAAAATATAGTGTTTAATTACTGGAAGTGTTCTGGGTTAATGTGACAAAGTGTACATCAGCATTTAGCCTATAGGCCTATATGATATATGAGTGGTTATATTGGGGTATACAATGAGCCCCAGAGGGCGGCACTGACCATGAGCATCCTCCTCTGTCTCTGGAAGAAATACTGCCGATGTCTGATGCGTCTCTGGATCTCATTGCGCCTCTGGATGTTGGCGTTGTTGATGTCTCTCCTGCGCTTCAGGAGCATGTAAGTCATCAGGAACATGAAGGAGCACAACTGCTCCTCTTCCTCCATTTTGACAGCTTCAGCCGGGAGGCAGCACGCGAGGCTTTCAGCTGTGGTGATGGCTGTAATGTGTACCAGGAGGTTCAGGTGTTGTTACAGGTAACAGTCCTGTCATTTCAACACAGGCTGTGACAAACTGGTTTACTACTTCCGCTGTCTTCCTGTTTGGACTGAGAACCAGAGAGGTGCTGCCATCTAGTGGGTGAAAGCGAGTACTGGTTTGTTATTATAAATTGAGGGGTTTTCACTTTCTTTATGTGCAAAAGTTCATATTCAGAGGTACAAACAGAGAAATAGACCAAAAAAAATAATGAGTATACATTATATGTTGCCATAATATAATATTTCACTAACATAATGGTAACTTGGTAAGCTTTTTTTGTTCTTAACATGGGATAAGATGGTGCTATGTTGTTTAAATTAATTAATAATACCAGGAGGCAGTTTCTTATTTCTATCAGATCCATTGGACACCTTAGGAATCAAACGGACATGGGTAGACAAACTGAATACAGCACTAACAGATGAAGTCTGGGATGAACATTTAAGGAATATACACAACTGTTCAGCCAATGTAGCATGTAGAATGTAACTTAGTCTCATACAGTTCAAAACTTAACATAGACTCTGTTATTCCAGGGACGTCATTATGAGCAGATTCTACAGGTAGAGCTTTAGGAGGTGTGATTGGAAAAACTAAGGTGCTAAGATATATGGGTTTTGCCACATACACTCACTTATATCAGTCTTGTGTTTGTCCTATTCTGGACTACTCATCTGGGGTTTGGGGATCCATACATTTCAATGAAAGTATAAGTGTGCAAAATAAGGCAAATCGGTACTTCCTAGGGGTCCATAGATATGCCCTCATATCTGCTGCTAACGGTGATATGGGGTGGGTACCGTGTGAGGTTAGGTGGAAGGCCAACATGGTAAACCTGTGGGGAAAAAAATAGCTTGACCTACCAAACAATAGACTGGCACACATTTTCAGATGGAGTCTTTCAGTAGGAGGTGGATGGGCATCAGAAATGTGTGATCTTTGTCATGGGCTTGCGCATCTCTACAGCCACAGACAGAAAGTGGATACGGGGATGTTCAAAGAGCTTGCCATGACAAGGTATAAAAACAAGGGTGGAGGAAAATATTGTTTCAGCACTGAATAAAAATTGTCATGCAACACTGCGTGATCTGTTCTTCAGTACTTTGCTCTTTTTAGGTTCCCTGAAGTCTCTTTCTTCAGGACTATTGCTGGGGAAGAATTTTGTCCTCCTTGGTCTTGGACCTTGCAAAAGGGCTTGCTCATGCATCCCTAAGTACTTTCTAATCACTCACATCTTTATTTGTCCCATCATCAACTCTGTAAGCTCCCGTCTTTGCTCTGATTTATTAGTGTCTGGCACTTTATTAGCATTCTCTTTAGTTGCAGATTTGACATAAGAAGTGAACATCCAATGTTTATTTCCCTAAATGTTTTCTGCAACAGTGCCTTCATCAGGGTGCCATGGCTCCGATCAAACTCATTGTCCGTATTCATTCATTTTCCGTAACCGCTTATCCTGTTGGGGTCGCGGGGGGCTGGAGCCCATCCCAGCTGACATTGGGCAAGAGGCAGGGTACACCCTGGACAGGTCACCAGACTATCACAGGGCTGACACACAGAGACAAACAACCATTCACACTCACATTCACACCTACGGGCAATTTAAAGTCACCAATTAACCTGCATGTCTTTGGACTGTGGGAGGAAGCCGGAGCACCCAGAGAAACCCACGCTGACACGGGGAGAACATGCAAACTCTGCACAGAAGGGCTCCCCCATCATGGGTTTGGACCAGTAACTCTCTTGCTGTGAGTCAACAATGCTAACAATACAGCAGCATCACAAACTGCAGTCTCTGAGAGGACGCAGAGTTCCTAACCAACACCCCTCTCAACAATAAAGGAGGATTTATTACAGGGTTGTTGTATTGAACTGCATTAGATGTAGATCAGTACACAGTGTTACTTTCTAATGTGAGCATTTATTGGCAAAGGCAGAACAATAATGGAAACTGACAGGATCAATGCTGATCTCAAGGAATGCATTTAGTCCATGAAAGTAGCTCCTTCACACAGCACAGCGGCTGCTTGCTTTGTCATGGCAGATGTCGATTTCTCATCTCTTCCACTTTAATAAGTTCAATAACAGACATCAAACAATATGTTTTACAATTAGTGTTATCTTCAAAACAATCAGGGGTTAGTGTCGTTCTTAAGAGGAGGTAATATCACAATATGTGAGTGTGGGTTAGAGGAGGTACACACAAGGTTGTTATTTACCCTACATAAGATTGCTGGACATCCATAAATCATGAAGAGACAGACAGGAAACCTAAGACAGAACTTTCACTCGAGTGATAAAGAGCTCTGCTGCTGCATTCTCAAACTCCTTTGCGTCCATATCACCACCTGGGCCCCGTGTCTGTGACCCAGCCATGGCCTGACCCAGCTTGTATGGAGAGATCTTGGCACTGGCCTCCAGGTAGCGTATAGCCTTCATGTTAACCTCCATACAGCAGTTAGCTTTAGCATTAGCATTCACACAGCAGTTTGCCTCGCAGCCTTGGGAAGTCTCCAGGGCTTCCTTTAAGGTCCCCAGCACGGCCAGGCACAGCGCCCGCGATGCAGGCCCTTCATCCGGGCAGCACACCTCAGCGTAAAGCCTCTGAGCCTGCCGAATATAGTCTGAGAAAACTGCACACGTGAGCACGCCGTGGCGGAAAACATCATAAGGGACGGCCTCGTGGTCTTGGCAATGGAGGCGGCGGAGAAGCGGGGCGGATGTGGAGGCAGGGACTCCGCCCTCACTGCAGAGGCACTGCAGAGTCTGTGTGTACAGGCCTCCTCTCACGCCTCCTCCCCCTGCTTCTGTCGGGCTGGTGGTGCAGGAGCCATCAGGGCCTTCAGGAGCCTCGCCTGCACGTCTACGGGGCTTGTTGAGGTTCAGAAGGTCGTAGGCCACGCAGACGTTGTTGCTGAATGCAGATCTGGGTTTAGAATAAGAAAAGGGGTAACAGAAAGCAAATCATCAGTTTGTCTTTTAAACAGACTTGCACTTGTATAGCGCCTGTCAAGTCTTCCATCAACTCAAATCCTGTTCACGCTACATGTCGCATTCACCCATTCACACACACATTCATACGCCACTGGCCGAGGGCCCATACAAGGCACCACCTGCTCAGCTAAACATTCACCTGCACTCACACACTGATGCAATTTGGGGTTCAGGGGCTGACTGCACAAAACACCTTCAATTAAGATTTTCCTTCACCTCCTGAGACCCTGTGTCCTTATATGAGGACATTACATTATGGGTTTACGGGACCTTCTGCTTAACTACTTAACTTAACATACTTAACTTAGACCTGTTGTCCTCGTTCGTGGACAAGTTTTTTGTGCCATCTAGTGGTAGTAAGAGCACAATATAGTAATCCATGTAAAAACAAGATGGCAGCCGTCTCCTCCAAGTCAGACTGCAGCCGATCCCGACAAAAAAGTGGACAAGGTCCAAAACTTGATCACATTTTATGGTTGAAACTTGTTTATTTACGATAAATAACATTTGTAGTTTGATATGGCAACACATTTGACCAATTTTAGCAACAGTAACAAGATACAACACTCTTAATTAGGAAGTACTCGTATGAGGACATTGGGACTTTATTGTTGTCTCGTTTGAGGACACTGGCACTTTATTATTGTCTCATTTACTGACACTGGCACTTTATTATCGTCTCGTTTGAGGACACTGGGACTTAATTATTGTCTCATTTGAAGACATTGGGACTTTATATTATCGTCTCGTTTAAGGACACTGGGACTTAATCATCGCCTTGTTTGAGGACATTGGGACTTTATTATCATCTTGTTTTAAGACATTGGGACTTAATATTATCGTCTCGTTTAAGGACACTGGGACTTTATTATCGCTTTGTTTGAGGACATTGGGACTTAATTATTGTCTCGTTTGAGGACACTGAGACTTAATTATCGTCTCATTTGAAGACATTGGGACTTAATATTATCGTCTCGTTTAAGGACACTGGGACTTTATTATTGCCTCGTTTGAGGACGTTGGGACTTAATTATCGTCTCGTTTAAGGACACTGGGACTTTATTATCGCCTCGTTTGAGGACATTGGGACTTAATTATCGTCTCGTTTGAGGACCTTGAGACTTTATTATTGTCTCATTTTAAGATATTGGGACTTAATTATCGTCTCATTTGAAGACATTGGGACTTAATTATCGTCTCGTTTGAGGACATTGAGACTTTATTATTGTCTCATTTTAAGACATTGGGACTTAATTATCGTCTCATTTGAAGACATTGGGACTTAATTATCGTCTCGTTTGAGGACATTGAGACTTTGTCATCGTCTCGTTTTAAGACATTGGCACTTTATTATCGTTGACAATATTTAGTTTTTATACCTATCGGTTCCTACTGATTTCAAATAGCTAGGAGAAATTAAAAATGCATACCAAACAAAAGTTCGGGTCGCAGGAGGACATAGGTAAGCTCCAGGTAGTGGGAATCAAGTGTGTGGAACGGGAAGCAAACGGTTTTTGACCGTGATATATAAGCATGTCATGAAAGTGTATTGGCATGGAAATGGAATAATGATTACATATGGACAATGCTGTCACCCTTCTATGTCATGGTAAACATTTATATTATAGTGAGAATAAATGGATCGCTAGATAACACGCACTAGACATCGATGCAGACGTCTGGACCAAGTCTACCCGTTTGCCCCTTAGTGGCTTGTTCAGACATTCTGTTTTGTTAAAAGTCACTACACTGTACCTTTAATAAGCCATTCGTTACACTTCATAAACCATGTGGCCATTATGCATAGGTGCAGATTTTTGGGGAGGGGGCAAAGGGGACATGTCATCCTCAATATCTAGATCACATGCAATTGTGTGGGGTAAAGAAGGTTGTGACAGTATGCAATCTCAGAAACAGCGGTTGCAATCTGCCACAAAAGGAAAAGATGAGCAAGCAACTATATGCACAGTTGAAGCAGGGAGTACCGTGACATGATTTCCACCATAAACTGATGCAGACAAAGGCACAAATTGGTGCATTAAAATTCACCAGAATGCAGGAAACTACGTGTATGATGCTCAAAATTTACACCCCAGACCCCCCAAACCTACATCCTTGTCTTTATGTTGCAGTTTGTTACCAGTGCCATTGTCTATAAAAATGATGCAGCATACTGTGCCTGTATTTTGGCACCATTAGCACTGTGGTGAGTTACTCTAAAACACCCACACCTAGTCATAATTACATGTTGATCAGACCTGTAAGTATATTACTATAATATTCACAGTGACAGTCAGGGAAGGCTGCAACAGAGTCTACCAAACACCCTGGGGTGCAGAGCAAAACTATGGATAACTGGATTATTTAAATGCTTAGGTTAGCACAGTGAGTGAATGTATGGGTTTGATCATTGCCTCTAGTCGATTAATATTCGGTCAATTAGGAAAAGGTAATGTCAAAGGAGGATGTACCCGGACCTCTGGGAGTGGTGAGCCAGCCGCAGGTGCCACAGTGCCCGGTTAAGATGCTGCTGCTCCTGCGCGCCTGCGCTCAGCGGCCCGTTGTTCAGCTGGTCCCCGTCGCTGCCTCCAGCTGTGCCGGTCTCCGTCACAGAGGCGAGGTTACAGAAGTGGTCGGCCAGGAACCCAATGGGATCGTCCGATCTGGCCTCGACCATCTTCAGGATGGCCCCGCGGAGCAGCTCTCCCACCCCGGCCTGCGACAGGAACTCCCTGTCGCTGTCCGACTTGGTGGCTTTGCCCTCGGGAATCCCTGGAGGAGTTGCCCCGGACCGGCGCTTCTCCTTGTCCGCCATTGCTGATGACGTCCCGTGTCGCAGCGACGGCAGCGGAAGTGATTTAAGACGGCTCGGGAGACAGGAAACAGACCAGTTTATAGCGGTTTATATTGATAATATATATCACAATAAAATGTGGTTAAATTAGGAATATTTACTGATTTAAACAGCGGAAAGCCTCCGAACAAAAGACCCGTCTGTAAAATCCCTCCGCGCTGTCTGTCTGGTTGCTATGGACGCTGTCTGACAGCTGTGTGCGTCAAATAGTCCGTGCAGGGGCGCGCGTAGTGATTCTGATCCCTGGGTAAGACAGAGGAAGAAGCCCCCCTTGAGAACAAAGTCAAATTACCGTAAAATTCAAAAAGTATTTGGATTTATTTATTTCATTTTATTTTATTTTATTTTTTATTTTATAAGGACAACGCACATTACTCAACATTAATATCCAAAATTAAACCACTGAATTCATAACATGGAAATATTATACTTTGAAAACCATTCATCAGATTTTTCTTTGTTCTGAATTCGACGCTATGAAATTAAAATATTAATTTATTGCAATTTCAAAAGCTGAATTTGAATATATCCATTTTTCAGTGTCCACAAAGTCAGATCCAAAATTAAGTTTCAGACTTTTTTTTCATTCTGAATTCACCGCTATGAAATTAAAACTTAATTTATGTATTCAATAATTTCTTTAAAATTTATTGCAAATAATGTTACTCCCACTAACTTTTTAGTTTATTTCTTATAGTCTGAAACTTAATTTTGGATCTGAATTTGTAAGTACTTGAATAAAGATACACGTAAAAACCCTGCATTTATTTTATTTTATTTTTAAATTCTGAAACTTCATTAAATCAGGAATTGTCTGATCAAGACTAAACAGAATAGACAAATTACAAACTACAAGAAAGCTTGAGAGATTGTTAAATAGGAAGTCAGGTGAAACGGACAAAAAAACAAATGCCTCAGACATGTTAAGTTCAAACAATATTTTAAGGTTTACTGTATATAAATAGCCCGAGTAACTGTTCAACAAAATTGCACCCACATTATGTAACTTAGCCACAAACACATGGAAAGCTACAGAAAGGCAGTGATAGACGACGACACAAAATACACTAAGTTATGAAGATGCCTGTCATTTTTCAGTTTCGTTATTTTCACAGATGCAAGATCAGTTTCACATTTGCAAGTTACACATATAAACCTATCTAAGAACTATAGAAATATTGTATGTTACACATGCGCTGCACACGGAAAACTACTTGAATAAAGATACATGCAAAAAAATCCTACATTTATTTATTTAAATATTCAGTACATGGTTAATCCTGCAAAACAATGAAATATAATTTAACTGCTTTCAACAGTGTTGCTGTGAGGATATTATAGTAGTCTAAGGGCTTCATATCGGCCTCTGATGATGCTCAGTAGCTTTAACAGACAGATGCATGTATGATATGTAAATGTCGCAGCACCACGTGATTCTTGAATAGGCTTTCTAAATACCTACGATTTTAAATGCATCTTACGAAAGTGTGCCTTGTTTGTTTTGCATCGACAGCTTCATCAATGAGGGACTTTGTTCTTTTAAAACAAGGTGTCAGGCTATGCCTCAGTCGTATCTTGGGCTGTAGTGTTGTGTTTGCGGTCATAGTGCATGTACTGCATCATCGACATGTGCGTGGATGCCATTTGTTAGAGGAATATGGTTCCCGTTGGTGTGGGAAACTTTCTTCAAAGTAGCCACGTTGCCACTGATGTAGGTTGTATGTGGAGGCAGGAAGTCTCTCTGCAGCTTGTGCTCCAGCAGCATGTGGTTCTGAGGAGGAAGGCCGAGGCACGCTCTGAAAACGACAAAGAGGGAGACTGTTGTCAACTGTTGTCACAAAATGAAACACAAGAATTTTACTCGGGTTGCTCCCGACTAAGAATGTTCCTAGTCGACCAATAGTCATCATTTAGGGCCATGAGTCGACTAGTCGCCCGCATGTTTACGATATTAATTTAATTATTTAATTTAATATTTTGGGCGGGGCAACACAATGGTTTGAGTTGAAGGTGTGAGAAAGAATAGTATCAGTAACATTGTTAACACTGTGTTACATTACAGAGAAATACAAACCGTACTAATGAACCTTCATTAATATAGGCCTATATTTTATCTACAAGTGCACGTCAAACACTGAGCGAGCCGCCTGTTAATGACTCTGTGGGCTAATGGGCATGTAGCTACTTCCATGTTTCAGATGATGCGTCATGTTTGTAGTCGACCAATGAAGATGAGTTTACATATCACCTTGGGTTCGTCCTTCACCTTCTCAAAATGATCCCACACTTTGGATTTCCTGCCCGACATGTTATTAACTAGCCTGTGGAATAACCGCAGGTACCAGCCCTGGAAATGAACCTGACTCCTGTCTGACTGCTGAGCGTGGCCACTTCCTGTGTCTGTCCTTTCAAATTAAATTCCCACATGGTCCAGTCATATAATGTTTGATTCATTTTGACAAGGCGCAGCTCCTAATAGAGTTTCAAATTTGTTTGTTTTTCCTGCAACTAAGCGACCAATGAAATCTTGCCAACTAATGACCTTTTCAGTCGACTAACATTTGGTCGACTAACAGGGGGCAGCCCTAAATTTTACACCTGTATATAAGCCTTAAAAGCGGTTGAGTGTACAGTGCAATCTAGTTAACGAAACCTAAAACCCATCTGTACCTCATGATGTTTTCTATGCAGGCTCTCTGGCGGAAAAAGGCATTGACAACTGGGGTGCCTGAGGGGACCAGGGGTGCCTTGCAGAGGAAGGAGAGCAGCGCTAAGACACTGTGGAAGGACTGGAAGTCCTCCTCTCCCTGGGGTCGGACAGTCACACGCTGACAAAGCTCGGTCAGGATCACCAGGTCCAGGATGATCGGGCTGGCGAGTAGAGAGTCCTGTTAGAAAGGAAAAACAGATGGAATGAGTATGATGGTGTAACAGAGGAAGAGAGGAAGGGTTAAAGACATTTATCAACACATAGAACATAATCTAGTTCCTTCTTTCACATGCAGGAATGGTACAAACCCTATAGCAGTGTCTTTCTTAATACTGCCACTAGGGGTCACCAAATCCAAGATTTTCAATCTTTACACACATTGATGCCCACTACTCTGACACAGATAAAATGACACCACATTGTTTCCAGTGTTAGAGCCAACCACTTTAGCTGTTTTAATTAACTGTAAATTAAGTGTTCATTTGATATGAAACTACATCTAAAATGCACAAAATACATTTCTTTTTTTTGGACAACATGTGTAGCATTTTTGTGTGATTGCAGAACCTTTTAAAAAATATTGTGGGGCTGTTCGATCATGGCAAAAATCATAATCACGATTACTTTGGTCAACACTGAGATTCACTCATTGACTTTGGAAATATCAAGCATTTGCTGAACATAAAAATTAGGCTGTTTAACAGTGGATTTTCTTGAACTTTAAATATAATTCAACTGTAGCAGCCTCACTGGCCATATTTCCTAATGTAAGTTTTTGATACATGACACAACCGTTCACATGCCCTCAATATGCATATTTATCTTGATGATGAATCACCTCTTGACAAAGCTTACTTGGTCAAATATCTTGGACTTTGGATCGACCCTGAACTTTCCTTTAAGCCACATATTGATTATAAAAAGAGTGCATGGTTGTCTGAGTTCACTTCATAGATCAATTAACTGTTTTACATTTCAGGTCAGGAAAAGAATAATTTCTGAGTTTATATCAGCTATTATTGATTATACTGACATAGTCTATCAAAACACATTTGACACTCATCTTAGACCCCCTAATGCAGTGTATAATTCTCTATGTAGATTTGTTTTGAGGTGTCCATGTAGAACTCAACACAGCTTCATGTATGAATCACTGAACTGGCTGCAGCCTCGATCTAGAAGGCAATTTCACTGGATTCAATTCATTTTCACGTGTCCCTCGTACTTTTAAACTGCTTTTGACTCCATGTAATGCTTCATATTAACTTAGACATATGTAATATAACTTTTTTGTCCCCACAGTTTTCAAAGAAGTTGGATGAAGGTCATTCCAGTACAAAGCTCCATCTGCCTGGAATAATCTTGCTCTTTTCTTGAGATCTGTCACGTCTTTCTGCTGCTTCAGGACTTCTTTTTATTCACATCTCTAAACAACCTATTCATGTTTTCAAAATGTCATACTGTAAACTGCTATGTAACTATTCGAGGTCACGATATCTAATTCTAATTTTCTTGTACAACAGCTGAGGGCAGGGGGTGTGGGTGGGAGATGGTGAGCGAGATGTCCGTGTCTGAACTGCAGCTTGTGCTCGTTTATACAGTGCCGGCACAACAGACGTGCACATGAAGGTACATTGCAGTGTGGCTCAAGCACTTTGAGCATATGCTTTTATTCAGTATTCTGTGCTACATTCAGTGTATGCAAGTTTGGCCAGATACCCACAGCGATTAACACTCTATAGCATTAGTTATTACTTTGGCATGGTCTGAATCTTCTGCAGTGGGAGTCTGCCTGGGGGACTTCCCCTTTCAGTCTGTTTATGTCTCGTTCTGCTAATCGACACTTTCAGGTGATGAGGTTATAAATGAAATGTTTGCAGCCATCCTCAGAGCTCCGCCTCGTAAGGTAATGAGAGTTTAATAGGCTGCACCTGCAGCAGTCACAGTCGCAGGAAGTTTTTTTTTTTAATAAAGTCTGAAAAAGAGTGTCTGAAAACTCACAAAATCAAGGAGAAAGTGGCCAAGTTGAAACAGTGAGTGCACAGTCGCAAAGAAATACTCGTTTTATTGTGACTGTCTTGTTTTCATAATCATAGGAAGTCAAATTCACAATTAAGTAAACAATTCAATTAAGAAACACCTCTAGATGTTATCGTAAGTAAAGCGCAAGCGGACATTGTCTCCTTCTGCTCACGTCTGTCCAGAAGGCTCGTCCTGTGTAAATGGAAGGACTCTTCACCTCCAACATATGGACGCTGGATTAGGGATGTTATTATCATTATTTACAATTGGAGAAAATCTGTTGTTTTATTGAAGGATCAACTGCACGCTTTTTTACCAGTTGGCAACCATTTTGAAGTTTTAGGGGAAATTTGGAAGCTGAAAATTTGTAATGAAACACGTTATACACCCCTACTTACGTCACACAAGTTAATTAATTTGTCATTATTTTTCCCCATTTTTAAATTTTTGAAATTTTTATATTCATATATTTTTCAATTTATTTTATTTCATTTTTATTTTAATTTATTTTATATATTTTTTAATTTTATTTTATTTTATTTTTTTTATCTATTTATTCATTTATGTATTTATGTATTTAGTTATTATTTTTCTCTATTAGATTTTCTCTGACTAGTCTGGCTTCCTCTGTTCCTGGGTTGATGGGTGGGTGAGTTGTCTTTTTGTCCTTACTGCTTTTGTGTTTGTTTATTAATACTCTGTACATCTTTATTGAATTAACAAGAAAAATACCTTGTTTAAAAAGAAAGAAAATACAATTCAATTGATCACCCAACCCTATTGTTTTGACATAAGTTATTAAAGTTGCATACTGTAAGTTGCTGTTTGTAAAAATCTCTGTTGAAAAAAAGTATAATCGATCTGTTTCAACCACATGACCAGAGTAGATGTTATTCAGTGTGTAAGAATGATGGTGGACTACAGCAGCGAGGCCAGTGAAACGTGAAATAACTATGTCAATGACCTGGAGACGTCTCTTTAAATTAGCTCCAAGACTTGTTAAGAAGGATTAACGGTAAGCTGCGGTACTCCTGAGCCTCCTCCTCCTCCACAGTTACTGTCAGCTGAAGAAGAATAGCTCTGAACACTGTGTTTAGTGAGCAATTAGCACTTTGAACTCTCACACTGGAAACTCTTCTAATATGCCTGACTTTCCTTTTTTCAGCTAAATGTTTTACAGGAATAGATTCAGTGGCCACTGACCTCACAGGTGTTGTGCAGAGCGATCGTATTGGTTCCTCCCATCATTATTTCAGACGTGTATTCATCCATGGCGCGCTTGCTGTCTCCCACATACGGGACGTACTTAATCACCACCTGAAATCACACACACGGAGACAGTTAGTGAATCTGATGGGTTGTTTTCAGTAAACATCCACACGGAGCTCGTTATCTGTCTGCGAGTCACTCACACAGTGATCAGGTTTTTCTCCAGGCTGGTACAAGATGGGGTTCGACTGGACCATGTCGTCCACCACGTTGCTCTTGGAGATCTCTTTGGAGCGGAACTGCTGCGGAGCCGACAGGTTCTTACCGTCGTTGTTGCCAAGGTGATTGTAGCTGACAATGGAGGTCGGCTGTGGAGGGGGAGATGAACTTATTAAAATGTCTTTGTGCAAAAAATACATGGTACTTTGAGAATGAAGCTGTCATCTCAGGACACACATCACACTCTGCTCCTCCTGAGTCTTCTGCCTTTTTCCCCTTGATTTAAGGGATTTTATTTTGGCTAAATTTGTCCTTAAATGAACCGAGGGTCTCTGGATAGAAGGTGTAAGCTGTACAGACCGAATCGCCATTACACTACGCTGACAACAACAAATCACTTCCACCTAGACAACTGGAGATTGACACTGATATTGACATTGAATTCGCACACATAAAAATGACATGAACAGCTTCCTTATATTGATAAACAAACACTTTGAAATTGTCTATATATACACAATTGTTATTACCATTTAACTTTGTCACCCAAAAATAACCCATGTATACACACTCACTGGCCACTTTTTTTTTGGTACACCTCACTAGTGCCAGGTTTTGCCTTCAGAATTGCCTTAATTCTTGGTGTCATAGATTCAACAAGGTGCTGGAAACATTCCTCAGAGATTTTGGTCCATATTGACATGATAGCATCACACAGTTGCTGCAGATTTGTCGGCTGCACATCCATGATGTGAATCTCCCGTTCCACCACATCCCAAAGGTGCTCTATTGGATTGAGATCTGGTGACTGTGGAGGCCATTGGAGTACAGTGAACTCATTGTCATGTTCAAGAAACCAGTTTGAGATGATTTGAGCTTTGTGACATGGTGCGTTATCCTGCTGGAAGTAGCCATCAGAAGATGGGTACACTGTGGTCATAAAGGGATGGACACGGTCAGCAACAATACTCAGGTAGGCTGTGGTGTTTAAACCATGCTCAGTTGGTACTAAGGGGCCCAAAGTGTGCCAAGAAAATATCCCCCACACCATTACACCACCACCAGCAGCCTGAACCGTTGATACAAGGCAGGATGGATCCATGCTTTCATGTTGTTTACACCAAATTCTGACCCTACCATCTGAATGTGGCAGCAGAAATCCAGACTCATCAGACCAGGCAATGTTTTTCCAATCTTCTATTGTCCAGTTTTGGTGAGCCTGTTGAACTGTAGCCTCAGTTTCCTGTTGTTAGCTGACAGGAGTGGCACCTGGTGTGGTCTTCTGCTGCTGTAGCCCATCTGCTTCAAGGTTTGGACGTGTTGTTGGTTCAGAGATGGTCTTCTGCAGACCTTGGTTGTAACCTGTGGTTATTTGACTTCCTGTTGCCTTTCTACCATCTTGAACGAGTATCATTTTCACCCAGAGAACTGCTGCTCACTTTTGGGACCATCCTCTGTAAACCCTAGAGATGACTGTGTGTGAAAATCCCAGTACATCAGCAGTTTCTGGCACCAACAACCATGCCACATTCAAAGTCACTTAAATCACCTTTCTTCCTCATTCTGATGCTCGGTTTGAACTTCAGCAGGTCGTCTTCACCATGTCTACATGCCTAAATGCATTGAGTTGCTGCCATGTGATTGGCTGATTAGCTATTTGCGTTAATACACAGTTGAACAGGTGTACCTAATAAAGTGGCCGGTTAATGTATATAATAACCATGTTAGTAGCTACTCAGTATGATCAGTATCAGATCATATCCTTCCTCCTATCCGTGCATCCTTTTCCTCACCTTGATACCTGAGCTGACCAGGAAGTCCACCAACACTGACTTGATCTTGGTCTGACCTGATTTGAAGTCATCTCCTCCAATGAACACGCCTTTCTGCACGGCCAGCTCAATGGCCCCGGGCACAAAAGTGTTCTGCGGGGAGCCGTTGATGTAGGCGCAGCCCTCCAGTATGCTGGCCACTGCAAACAGAGTGGAGGGAGAAACCTCTGCTCCAGCCTAATGGATGTAGCAAAAGAAAATAAGAGAGATGACTGTTAGCGAGTGTATCATCACATTACAGCTCGACTCACAAGGCGTACATTTCCCCTGAGACTCTCTTCACATCATCTCTGTAGCTCAACTCTATTGTCGACTTCATGCCTATCGAAAATTGAGCTATTTGCTGAAGATCACAAGTCTGTGAAATAGACTATTATCGTTGCTGACAGCAGTACAAGCATGCTGAAGACAGGAGATAAAATATAAACTCACCCATGAGGGGCAAATCATAATTTTCCTCCCCTGATCTGATATAAAAGGAATAGCTGACTCATTATGGAATTTCATCTACAAATCCACAGTGAAGTGTGAGGAGAGTTAATCTTCTCATCCTCTAAGCTTTATTAATCACTAAATGTGATGGAGGATTACTGTTTGGTCCTCGGCATTAGGAGGAAATTAAAGTTGAATCCATGACTACCGGCCACCAACACAATTTCGGCTGGTTTCTGGGACAATTACAGTTAATTTTCATACTGGATCTCGACTGAAACCAACTTAAAGGTGTGACTGTGTTTAATGAATCTGGAAGTTTTCGAACTAAACTTTCTTCACGGGCACGGCTGTCGCTCTCACCTGGATTGCAGCGAGCAGGTTCTTTGCAGTGTCGTTGACCCCCGGGATGATGTCACAGAAGCGTTCAGTGTTGGCGGTCCACAGAACGATGACTTTGTCCACACCACTAGACTGTCGGAAGTCCCTGATATCTGCTCGGATCTGCTCCACCTGGAAGATCATTCAAACTTCAAGTCAGGTTAAAAATAACATGTGAAACAACAATCTACAGTGACATCCAAACAGGGTAGGGCTGTAACGTGTTTGGTTATTCGTACCGAAACCTCAGGGTACGGGGTCAGTGTCTGGTGCACACAGAACAAAAGTTCACACAGCTCCACCCCACTCACTCACAAATTCTCCATCAACACTCAAGAGAGACACAGAGCTGCTCCTCTGTTTAATCTGTCTGTTAATTAGTCTACAGTGCAACATCGGTCTACATGTTGCACGTGCTATGCTAAATCAGGCTGAGATGAATCAAATGACCGCGGCACATGTGCAATCCAGTGCTGCGCTGCTAGTTTGTGTGTGAGGTGGATCATAGCGTGTCGCTGTTCTTCTTGGTAGTTGTAGTCTATTGTGTGACACTGAGACAGCGCCTGGATGCAGGCGACACATCTGTTTAAAAAAATGCAGCAACAACACAGACATATATAACGCAGGCAAAGTGTCTCTCGCTCCTTCCCTCCCTCGGCCTCTCTGTTGATGCTCTGTACATAAATACGATTAACAGCCTAAATAAATAAATATTTAAATCATTTTCCAGCACTAGATACATTTGAGAGGTCATGGAAAATTACTACTTGATACCTTTATACTCATGTTATTTTTTTGTGTCCTGTGCTACAAACCTTTAAACCTCTGTGGCTCCAGTGCTACGTGCAAAAACGTTAACCACGCAGCTGCATATTTTCAAACGGCAAAAAAAAATCTGTCTTTACATTTTATTTTGATCACAGTCTGGTTTTATAAAAGAGCTTGTGACATCTTAAATGTAGCTTTGACTTGCAGCTGAAAACATGTCGCCCATTTCGTAGAAAATACCGAGATATGTATTGTGTATCGACATTCAGCCTGTAAATACCAAGCTGAAGACTTGTCTGCGAATTCCCAGTCAGCTACAACAGCAACAGAGAGATAGAGTTGTGTAGAAGAGGAACACGGTGTGTGTGTTGTTATTACCACATTGACAAAACCATGATGAACTTATTCTATCTTGCTTTTACTGAATCATATTTTATCATTATCTCTTTGGTGTCATGGTTTGGAAACCTTTCTTTGAAAAACAGAGACTCTCTGAGTCAGATTGTTAAACTGTCCAGTGGGCTGATTGGTGAGTCACAGCTTGACCCAGTGTCCCTGTACACCAGACAGTTATAGTGGATCACTGGCTCAGTTTTTAATAATGACTCCCACCTTTCCCACAGTGTATTTCACCTTCTTCCCCCTGGAGGAAGGTTCATAGTCCCAAGGTGCAGAATTAAGGAGTATAAGAACAGCTTTGTTCCAGCAGCCATCACTCTGATGAACAAGTCGTAGCAACATTGCACAGATGCTATAGAAGCATTCATTTTCTGTAATCGCTTATCTTGTTGGGAGTCACAGGGGGGCTGGAACCTATGCTAGCTGACTTTGGGTGAGAGGCAGGGTACACCCTGGACAGGTAACCGTGACTTCTAAATTGGGGTATGAACTGAACCGTGACTTATTGTGGATAGTTACATCCCAGATAGATTGATAGGTAGGTAGGTAGGTAGGTAGGTAGATGGATGGATGAATGGACAGATGGATAGGTAGGTAGGTAGGTAGATGGATAGATGGATAGGTAGGTAGGTAGGTAGGTAGATGGATGGATGGATGAATGGACAGATGGATAGGTAGGTAGGTAGGTAGGTAGGTAGGGAGGTAGGTAGGGAGGTAGATAGATGGGCAGGTGGGTGGATAGAGGGTAGGTGGGTGGATAGATGATAGATGGATAGGTAGGTAAGTAGGTAGGTAGGTAGGTAGGTAGGTGGATGGATGATAGATGGATAGATGGATAGGTAGGTAGGTAGGTAGGTAGGTAGGTAGGTAGAGAAGAGACTTCAGCCCCCGTAAATCTGCTGGTCAATGGACCAAGCATTACCTGCTCCGCCATGCTCCCCGTGAGGACGTTGTCCGCCCGACTCTCCTGGTTTGCAGCAATGAATTCTGGGATATAGATGGACGGTCTGGGTTTCATGGGGCTCATGTGTGGTCGCAGCTGCTCTTGTAACGACCACTCAAACACCTGAGCTCTCTCCATCGCACGGCCAAGATCCATTGAGGAGATATCCCAGCCTAGAAACACAAACACACCTCGGGTTAGACAATGTGCTGAATCCCTTAAATATATCTTCCATTTTCCAGAGTTACAAGGGCAGAGGCTGACCTATATGAGTCATTACTTTTATCTTAAAATAGACCCCAGCAGCTCTATAAATAGGCTGCCTGTTAAAGCTCCTCTCTTATAGAGTAAGAGATTAGATTGCATAAGAGGACACTGTACTGTAGGAGCACCTCTCTGACCATCTTCACCTCCTGGAGAGCCTCCCTGGCCTGGGGTCAGATCACCCTGCTGTTACCTCACTTGCCCTCACATTTCACACACAAACACTTCTCAGGTGCTGTATCAGAGGTCAGAGCTCGAGCCAACTGTGTGCAATTATCCATACCGTCAAAGACTATATCATTAGGATGCACCATGGGCAGGAGGTCACCCAGGGGCACGTTGACCTCGCCCTCCAGCCCCGATCCCAGACAAACAGTGGACGCCTGCAGGAGGGAGCCGAAGTAGTTCGCTTTCTGAAGAACGTGGGAGAGAAAGAAGAGAAAAACACTGTGATTTCATTCCCTCTAAAGACTATATTTTCACAGGCTTTAAGGTGCATTAAATCCTTTGAACCACAGGAAAATGGAGGAAATGGAAACCAGCTCATGGAGGTTACAATGTACGCCCATATAAGGGGAAATCCAAAAGGCCAGAGTCAGTTAAGCCCTTAACACTCTACTGAACATGTCAGCATAACCAGCTTATAACGAGTCTCCCCCATTGTATCAGGGGACATACAGCAGGCTATATTTAAAACACAGGACAAGGAGGGTCTCTATTAGCTCCTTCATGGCAGCCTGAGCGTTTTTATCACATTATAGTTTGGTTATAAAGACTTCATTCACCATCTAGAACTCTATTTATGAAAGAAGGATCATTGTGGTGTTTGCATGTTTCAGCTGTAAAATTACAAGTGTATGCTTTATACAAGGGACGGCCATTTTCCAAACAGGCAGACAGTGGTTTGTATTTATGTCAGAGCAGTATGGGAGTCAACTTGCAGGAGATTGCTTGAGATAGTTACAAGGGCTGCATGACTAGAACTTGTTTTTTTCTTTTAAGGTTATTTTTTGGGGCTTTTTGCCTTTAATCGATAGGACAGTGGTGCTTTTGGGGGGTGCGGGATGGCATACAGCAGGGGGCAGTGGGCTGGAACCCACTGCAAGGACTGTGACGCCTGCTCTACCCACTGAGCTACTGGGCGCCCCCATTTGACACTTATTGTGATAGTGATATGAGTGGTGATTTTAGGGGGAATGGTAATTTTTTTATTTCAATTTCACTGAAAAAAAAAATACATAAAAATAATGATGATGTGATTTTTGCTAGGGTCTGCACCATATACGCATGTTCTCTTACGTCTGGAATATGATTTGTAGGCCAGGGCATCTCTGTAGGATCAGAAAAAGATATATTACCAAGTAGGTTTCCACTTACAAGGAATTTGCTTTGGTTTTTGGTACCTGGAGAGACATCAGTTTTCCTGTGCTGCATTCAGACGCCTTTCACAATCATTTAAACCTTTGATACCTCAGGAAATTGGTTTGGTTTCTTTTGAAAATGTACTAAAAAGGCGAAGAGTAACTTGGCAAGAAATGTCCTGCAAATTGCAAGAAAGAGAGGTCATGTTTATTCTATTTTTTTTTTTTTTAATTTGGTACAGTGAGTTTGTGACAATTTTGTTTTTTACTCTTTTTTGTTCTATTTTTGGACTGATATTGGATGTAAATGTCTCATTTATACTGTGTGATTTTTAAATTGATGTATTTTTAATGTTGTTTTGTGAGTGGACCCCAGGAAGTGGAAGCTACTGGGGATCCGAATAAAGAATAGAGAATCAAGAGGGATAATTATCAGAAAATGAAATGAAAAAAGAAAAGAAAAAATGTATCTCTAATTGTTATAATTGTATTATTTTATAATTTTATATATTTTTTATTTTAAATTACAGAAAAAAATGTCTTTTTCCCTCCCAATACATATTTAGGACTTTTTCAGGTTATGTCCTTGTTTGATTTTTTTTTTTTTTTTTTTTAAACTTTTTTTTTTTAAAATATTTGTCCAGAAATTTTTCTGTAACTTTTACAAATTTCTTGCTAATTTTTGGGTCATTCCTTATAAAGTTGCTCATTGCCTTTGTTATGTGTTCTTGAAAGGATTCAGGCCAATTTGCTCAGGTTTTAAAGAGTTAAACATACAATAAACATATTAAGAGGAACAAAAGTACTGCATCGCTCAGGAACAGAAATATAGAACAGAAAAGTTTCAGTGAAAATATGACAAAGATATTTTTAACAAATAAAAGATATTTTTAACAAATAAGTACATTATGGCTGTTTCAGAATATAAAAGCTGCTCAGTTTTGTGCAGGATGTTTAAAAAAGTACTGTAGTACTGTACAGTAGCACCACAATGCTTCATTTAGAACAGTATGTTGTGACACATTTTACCTTCATCAAAAAACTCCTGCTATTTGGATATTGCACTTGCCCATATTACAAAATTGAAAATATTTTGATTAATTAAGCAGCTATAATTGTTGCATAATTAAAGTTGAATTTTTAACATCAGTGTGAAATGATAACATTTTTTATTGTAAATTAACCGTCTCAAGTACGGCAAATTTCAAATCTGAGCCGGTTGTTTTTCCACACTATACCGAGATGAATGTAAACCAGCAGTGCCAGCCTAACACATTTAGCACCCTAAGTAAGCTTCCCCTGCCCTGCCAATTCCCCAACCCCAAAAACTATTATCATTATTTTATAATTACTGTATTTATTACTAACAAGAACAATGTGTGTGAAAAAGCAACACAAATAAACAACTTCGCTGACAAACAATCGCCCCTTTCACACTGCTTCTTCAAGGCAAGAGTTTCACACCGTTATGCCGCCTCGCCGTTCTGTATAAACGGTACAATCACAGAATGGGGGGGACAGAGTTGTCTCGCCTTTAAGCTGGCACTGGAGGTAGTGGCAGCACTGAAATGTCATCTGTGTAAAAGGGATAGCGGCACGACGGGATCATGGGCGACACAGGTGTGACGTTTTGACGACGTGTTATGCGTGACGACCCCCCCACTTGGAGATTTAAACAGCAACTGATAGCAGTTAGCAGCTAACTTAACAAAGAAGAACAGCAGCTCAAATAAGTTTATTTGTTAAGTAATGTAATGTGACATCAGTATGCGATGACCGTACGTGAATTGTGCAACGTTAGCCCCTTTTACACTATATCGAGCAGTTTTGCTGCCTCGCCGTTGTGTATAAAACGTGCAAAGGCAGAGGACAGAGTTGTCTCGCCTTTAAGCTTGCAATGATGTCTGTATAAACAGGACAGCCGGCAGGGCGGGACCATGGGCAGGGCAGTTGTGACATTTTAAAGGTGTGTTTTGTGCGTGACTCACTGCAGGAGATTTAAATAGCAGGTAGTAGCAGTTAGCTGCTAACTCAAAGAAGAGGAACAGTGTCTGCAAATTGGAAAAACAACGAGGTCCGGAAGCTCTTTATGCTCTGAGCAAAGGGCGAGATCAGCCGCCATAAAACAGAGGTGGTAGACGATTGTTGTTGCCATGTTAATTATTGTTATTGTTTATAAAGCGCTGTTGACATGTATGTTTGATGTCACACTAGAAGCCAAAGCTGTTGTGTTAGATTTTGCGCCTGTCACATCTCTTTCATTTTCTCTTACTTCAGTGCTATCCACATAAACTCCACTTCACTCCATCACAAACACTTTTTTCCTTTCTTTATTTGGATCCCCGTTAGCGCCAGCATTGGCACTGGCTGTTCCTCCTGTGGTCCACACACTTACAACAACACCACGGATAAACACAACAAAACTCTATCTGTCTGTGTCACTCCACTCACCTTCAGTCCAGTCTTGGTCCTCCAGCTGAGACCCAGCTTGTTGGCCAGTACAGCTCCTATCACTGTGGTCCCGTTGTTGCCTCCAATTCCCACCAGCATCACACCCAGCCGGGACACGTGTCTCTCTGTGCGAAATGTCATTTCAGTGGTGCGAGGCGTCACCTGTTTCCCAACATGGAGCAACATTAGTTATACAGTTCACACAGATACATGAGTACACACAGAAACACAAGGCAGGTCCACTCACCGTGACTTTGTTCCCCTCTGTGTGGACCGATGTGGTCTGGTAGGAGTACTGAGACACAATGTGTGTGTGTGTGTACCTCACATTAGGGCTGTTGATGTGGATGTTGACAGACATGGCAGCAGAGTGGCCAACTTCTTTCTCTGTATGTGGAAATGGCATCATGGGTAATGTGCTGCATTTCCTCAACACGTCACAACAAGTACAAGCTGACATTAAGAAAGAAGAGTTGTCTCTGGTCCCTAACGGAAAAGATTACTTAGCATTTCCTGTCAAACCAGCTTCACAAACACATGGATGTGTTCACTCGAATAATCATTTCCTGTAGAAAATGCGCGTGGATGCTGTCATGGATGCTGAGCAGTGTTACGTAAAGAAGCTAAGAGCTGAAATATATTACTATAAAAGCTGGAAGCTAAACTGTAAAAGTATCAAATGAATGAATGAATGACACGCTCATATGAACTGAAACTAAACCCGGAAACAGCCTCACCTCTCTTCAGTTGAAGCGTAAAGACGTGTGTGAATAACTTGTGTGTGTCTCGCGGGCAGTACTTCTTCTTCTTTTTCTTCTTCTTCCTCTTCCTGCTCAGATGGAAACTTCCAGACCCTCTCGTATGAAAACGCTGGCTGGTGTCTGCCTGCTGCTCGTCCGACTGTCCTCAAATGTTTGAGAAGGGTCTGGAAGGCGTTGTTGAAATTACTATCCTCCCTCGTTAGACGTATTCGTGCGTACACGTGCCAATCAGAGACGGCTCCGTCCCTCTTCTATGACGCGCGAGGATGGAGAGACTCGGGCACCGCGTGGCAACAAGCAGCAGCAGCAGCAGCAAATGGCTGTGTGTGTGTGTGTGTGTGTGTGTGTGTGTGTGTGTGTAGTTCCCTCTGGGCGGGACGCAAATTTGTGACTCCATGGATGACCCGCCCCAAACAGGACTGGACGACATGCCTGTGCAATGACCACATTCTTCTGACTCATGATCGAAACCAAAAAAAATTGATACAGGATTAACAACAATCATGATTATATATTGGAGAGCTGTGGCTGTTTCTCGTCTGTCCAGAGTAATGAAGTGTGTCTCTGAGGGATTTATATACAGGTTAATAGAAGAAATAATTATAAAGCCATTTCTTAAACTATCAGACATGATGATAATGATAATAATGATAATAATAATAACAGTAACAGTAATAATAATGCATTTTATTTATAGGCACACCTTGCAAGACACTGTTAAAAAAAACAGCAATGTTTCCATAGATCATAAAATCAAAGAACTCCATAATATACAATAAAAGTTAATGAAATTCATTCGTTCAGTTTCCATAACTCACATTCACAGGTGGATTCAAAGCAGATAAATTCAGATACATGTGTTTTTTTTAAGTAAAATACTTCAAGTCTTTGAATTCAGTTGTGTTTAAATTTTAAAGGGATAGTGCACCCAAAAATGAAAATTTCAGCCATTATCTACTCACCCATATGCCGAGGGAGGCTCAGGTGAAGTTTTAGAGTCCTCACATCCCTTGCGGAGATCCAAGGGGAGAGTGGGTAGCAGCACAACTCCACCTAATGCAGGCTGACGGCGCCCCAGATTCAAACGTCCAAAAAAACACTTAATTGAAACCACAAATTATCTCCATACTGCTTGTCAGTAGTGATCCAAGTGTCCTGAAGCCCCGACATAAAAAGTTGTTTGGAAAAACGTCATTTGAACTCTGTTTTTAGCCTCATTGTAGCCTGTAGCTCTAACTTTGGACATTTTAATCTGGGGTGCCGTCAGCCTGCATTAGGTGGAGTTGTGCTGCTACCCCTTCTCCCCTGGGATTTCCGCAAGGGATGTTAGGGCTCTAAAACTTAACCTGAGCCTCCCTTGGCATAAGGGTGAGTAGATAATGGCTGAATTTTCATTTTTGGGTGCACTATCCCTTTAATGTAAAATATTCAGTGGCTGCTGAAATTCAAATAGGCTATTCCTGTTTCTTATTTGCTTCTGTACAACTGCTCCGAGTCTGTGTGACATTTGATCGGGTGTCTTGCCCCTGCCTGGGGCCCTGCCTTAGTCTTTACAAGATTTCCATTTTTGTGCTATGACAACAAAATTGGCTACCATAGAGACAGGCAACCATTCACGCTCACATTCACAACTACGGACAATTTAGAGTCACCAATTAACCTGCATGTCTTTGGACTGCGGGAGGAAGCTGGAGTAGGCCCTACTCGGAGAAAACCCACGCTGACACGGGGAGAACATGCAAACTGCACCCTGAGTTTGAACCAGGAACCGTCTTGCTGGTGGGCGACAATGCTAACATCTGCACCACTGTACGGCCAGTTAATGAAATGACAAGACAAAAATAATTATAAAAATTAGGTATAAAATCATCATCAGTGCAAGTCTCAATATGTGTGTCATCATTAAATCTAACGCATTCTCACTCTGACCTCGTCACATATCGACATTTAGTCATGTCTTTCCATGTCCAGATATGACATGCAAGGTACCCTGGGTGCGTTGGTTGTTGACGTTCTGGGATGCCGTGTCAAGTTCTTCCTGTTACATGCATTGTCTTCTTTCAAAATACACTTCTGTTTTGACAGGGATTTTACCGTTTATATACAGTCTCTTTCAAAATAAACGCACTACATCGGTACAACACTGTGAGTTGACTTTTTCTTTTTCCTTCAACAACAACAAACGCACGTGGTTAGGTTTAGGAAAAAGAACAGGGCTTGGCTTTAGAATCTGAGGAAGGTGAACACAGCTCTCTCGGGTGAAATTCAGTGTTTGTTAGACCCATCCACCACCCCTCCCGCCTGCCCCAATCAGACTTTCGCCGTCTTAACTTTAGCTCTTGTCCCACTGCGTTTCCCTGTGACACCGCTGGGCACCGTTAAACTATACCGGCAACCGGCCATGTATCATGCCAACGTTAGAGGACACCTTTTTTCGTTGGTTTCTGATGCTTGCAAGGCACTGACCAAGTGCCGGATTTCGACGTTCTCAGGGTGAGACCTGGCTCTTAATTGAAACTGAACATGCCAGCCTGAAGAGGTGTGTTTTCAGACAGGATTTGAAGGTGGAAAGGGTTTGCAAATGTCGTGGGGGAGAGAACTCCAGAGGCAGGGGCCAGAATGTCTGAATGCTCTAAAGGTGGTCAAGCGGGCAGATGGTGATGTGAGTTGGATTGCAGAGGAGGGTCTAAGAGTACAGGAGGGTGTGTAGATATGAATGAGTTCAGACAGGTAGGAAGGGGCTTGATTATGAAGGGTTGTAAAGGTGAGAAGCAGAATCTTAGATCATGCAATATTTAAAATATGAAAGTAATGCACACCAAGAATTATAATGCGGTGCTGATCACTGGCAGTAGACTTGAAAGGTACTGCAAGGAGACACGAAATATCTACAACAACGGGCAAAACAACCACAAAGACATTGGTTCAGTTGGTGGTCACTGGCAACTAATTTTTGTATCTTCTATGCAATATATTCAGTATTCCTTATATATACTGGTGTTTGCTCCATTTTAAGCAGAAGGGGATAATGACACAATGGGCCCCTGGGCCTGGATGCATAAAAGGCCTCTCTGCCCCCCCCTTGGGCAGGTAGGCCTACAACATGCTGTCACCCGTCCCCTGAACTGCAGGGCCCAAATTGCATTCAGTACTTAGTGTATTTAAAGTCTTGTGGATAACCTGAGGGGACAGGGCACAACACGTCATACTTTGAAAACCATGCCCAGCAGAGAGGAAAACTGACGGCGTTACAATATGCAACTGAGGGCTGAAACGCTAACAGACTGTGTGTAGCTAGCAAAAATAATTCGATTTAAGCAAGTCAAAGGCTTATTTTAACATTTGAAGTCTACCAAAAAGGAAAAGTTACATTGACAAAGTCCATATTGTCAGTCTGTGACAGTGTCCTTCCTCCTTTAGGCCGATTTTTACTTGTGCGTCAATAGCCAACACACATGGCCTACGCTGTTGCAAGCACTTATACTTGGGCGGTGGTGTGTCTGTGTCAATCCATAGATACAAAACACACTTAAACATAGCTTAGTAGCAACAATTTCAAACACAAGTAGGATACATAAATCAGCTTCACTATAACTCACAGCATTCACAGACAAAGCACTTGTCTTTATCTGGACACATTTTCCCCACAAATACAACATGCTAATGTTTTTAGCACAAGCCTACGGCATTTTACATTGTATGAATTAGCCTAGTGGCTAGCATACATTTCCTCTCCTCATATGAAGCCAAGGACAACAGCAACATTTAACAAAGGTAATTTTACATAATTCGGCTCCATTACAACTCACAAGGTTCACTGACAAAACAACTGTCTTATACTAAACACGTTTTCCAAACAAATACAACATGCTAACGTTACTATGGCATTTTAAATTGTATAAATTAGCCTAGCAACTAGCGGAGATTTCCTCTGCTCATATGAAGCCAGGATAAATCATACACAATAATTAAAATGCTATTTTGCGGAGGCTTTATTGTCTTCACAATTTATTGTTTCTTATCTGTGAAATTAAAGTAGATAAAAGCTTCGTTTCCACTGAGGGAAATGGTTTCAGCTTACAAAACAGACAGGAGGTCTGCATTGTCGCAAGAAATGCAAGTTAATAACAGCACCTTTACGCAGAGGCGCTGACTTCAGGGCCTCCTGAGCCCTTGGGCCCCTGGGCCTGGGCCTGGGCCTGCTAATTAACTAATTAACGCTTTGAAACCTGGGAAAATTGACTTGGTTTCTTTCAAAAACATGGGAAGAAGGCAATGAGCAACGAAAGAAGAAATGGCAAAAAAAAAAAAAATAGCAAGAAATTAGTAAAAAGAGGAAATTAGAAACACGAAATTTAGTAAAATTACATTAAAAAAAAAGGAAAAAAGTTCAAAACAAACAAACAAGGAAATTACCTGGAAAAATAATGTTTATAATAATGATAATTCTAAATCTAGTTTTTCCCGAGCCTTTAAAAAAAAAAAAAAAAAAAAAAAGATTTAGAGAATAGGTTTTTTTCATAGAAGAGCTAATGCTAACCATTTCATGTAAGTGAATGGAAAAGGCTAAAACAATTAGCGCTGTATTTCAGGAGGTACAGTTCAATATAAATACAGATTGGGGTGGTCTAACCTGGTTTGCCAGCTGGTCTATTTAGCTTTCTTTCCCAGTAGGATCCATTTGATGGATTTGGTAGTTTATTTCTTGGCAGCAAAACATTTTAATGCTAGTGATTGAAACATTACTTGAGCTTAAAGGGAGCTGTCAGTCAAGTGTGATCTGATCACACCCCCTCATTTTTTTAATAGTTATGAACATTTATTTTCCCTCAGATTCTTGTATTTGTTTGCACAGTAATTGAAAAGCAAGACAGGAGAAATTACGTAATAGAAGGTGGTGTCATCTTGATGAATCACCATGTAACGGCAGACAATGTGAATGGTATGTGTACAGATGGAGACTGATTGGCTAATGGGCGTAGGCAGGTGCGTAGTAAGATCAGGTGATGGGGAAGGAAGGAAAAGTCCATGGGGACAACTAGTGGACAGGTGAGGGATGAAATCTCCTGGGCCTATTTGGTGACTAAGACGAACAGGTTGAGATAAAGTGTGAAGGGAAAGAAAACAACTGAATTGTCATTTGATCATCCAAGACAAATATTCGGCCTCTTTAAACACAATATACACACTTTCCTTTTAGTGCCTTTTAGCACAGTTGAGTCGGAACAGAGAAATAACCGTGGACACTCGTGTTGGTATCAACAGCACAGACCCCATGACACATGTAATGAAAAACAGAGAAGACTTCGTCTCCAGTGTGCTTTTAGACATATCGCCTGAAGGCTTCATCCACCTGGAGCCTGACCTCCTCCTCCTGATCCACTCCTGATCCATCAGAGTGACACTGATCAGATAACGTGAGAGAAGAGCTCTACATTCCTCCAGGAGAAGGTAGGTAATCAGATCTTTGACCCCTTGACATGTGCAGAATGTAATATGAGATACTATGACTCCAGTATTTGCGAACAAAGGCAAAAGAAGCTGAATTTGATCAGTTCAGCCAGTTGGACTACAGCTGGTGTTTAAGGGCTGCAACCGTTTTAATGCTCTAATAGGCTTTTCTCAGCTGTTTTTGTACATCACAAGCTACTTTAACCCAAAATTACATCTTAAAATTGACTAACAGACAAAAATTCCAAAGATTGATCAGTGAATTTGTGATTCAAATTGGGTTTAACTGTCTTGAATGACAGATTTGAAGCTGATATTAGACATCCATATTTGTCCAAATTATCATCTGCCAAGTTGGACGTATGACCGTTTAAAAAAAAAAAAAAAAGCCCAGTTGTGATTACAGGTTGGAAATTCATATAAACAATGTGTCAAATCAGACAGTTGGTAGTTATGATGACATGAATGCAGTCGCACACCAGTGGTTCTCAAATGGTGTGCCACGGTACACTGGTACACTGGTGCCGTGGGATTTTGTGAACTGCACATTATTATTGCAATATTCAAGTTGCAAAAACTTTACAAAAAGTTATGAATTAATTTTTAATTGAATTTTTTTATTAAATGATTTTTAATCAGAATGTAGTGCACACCCATTTCTTGATTTTTCTTTTCTTTAATTTAATTCTTTAATTCTTTAATTTAATTTGATTAAAAAAAAATTAATTTAAATTTAGTTTAAAAAAAACCTTCACAGGGAATCTATTTGTCGCTGTTGCGCAAGGAATTTTAAGTGTGCCACACATCACATTATCTTACATTATTTCCCGTTAAAATGAATGTGTTTTTAGTGCTTTGATGTCATTTTAAAAGTTTAAAATGAATTACTGAATCATTTTGTTAATAAATATTTCATGAGTAGTAGTTGGTTGTCAATT
The DNA here is from genome assembly GCF_006386435.1 of Epinephelus moara. Taxonomy (NCBI): domain Eukaryota; kingdom Metazoa; phylum Chordata; class Actinopteri; order Perciformes; family Serranidae; genus Epinephelus; species Epinephelus moara. The sequence continues at coordinate 13,159,997 of NC_065519.1, forward strand.
GTTATTTGATATTAGTAAATAAAAATAAACATTTGTTGTGATAAGAGTGATGACACATGTTATGTATTGTTCACAGATATAAATACAAGTGTGCCTTGAGATGTTGGCGTGCTCTTTGTTGCACCTTGGGCACAATAAGTTTTAAAACCATCGCCTTAGACTTTAGACTCTGACATGCATCAGCCCACGCCTTTTAAACTCCAGCTTCCAGTTTGTTACACATGCGTTCTGTTAAAAGTAAACCCTGATGACATCACCAGGGTACTTTCTCAGGCTTTAAAAGGTCCCTTTAGAGCCGCAAAGACCCAGAAGACATAATACAAGTGTTTTCAGAACTTCTGAAGTGAAGGAGTGCCTCTTTACTTGCAGCAGCTCAGTCCATGGGGACTTGGCTTGGTAACCAGAGGGTTGCTGGTACAAGTGCCTGTACAAACCAATCATGGAATGTAGACTGGTAGCTGGAGAGGTGTCAGGTCATGCTCCTAGGCACTGCCGAAGTGCTCTTGAGCAAGGCACTGACACTCCAATTGCTTGGGACGCATGTTCAGGGGCAAATTAATAAATAGATATTTGTAAAACAAAAAAAAAATGCCACCGCCACTATTTTCTAGAGCCCATATTCACACTGCTCCTCCAAAACCAAAGCTATATTCAAGGTACTATTACATGAGGTAAAGAAAAGCAGATCCTCTCACTTGAGAAGCTGGAAACAGAATATTCAACATTTTTTCTTGAAAAAAAGAAAAGAAAAAAGAGGAAGCAATTAATCAGTTATCAAAAATGTTGCTCATTAATTTTCTCTGTCTGAGTAATTGTTTCAGGTCTGGTGCAGTCAGTTAACAAAATTAGTTTTGCGTAATCTTCACAATAATTTCCCCCAGATTAATTAATTTCCAGAATAATTTTACATATTTCTGACAATAAATATGAGGTGAGAACATAGGCAGACATTTTAGAAAATGCAAGGCAGGCCTTCCTACACTTCAGTGGACTGTATTTAGACTTCAACAACGTAACTAAAAATGCTGCAATATCTTATCTTTCTTTCTTTCTTTTTTTTTTGCTTTTAATAAACTTTTTTTTTGCCAATTTAGAATTACAACAATAAGGTAAGTCCACCACATAATCAGAGTAAATGGGCATGAAACTGAGTAGAAAAATAAGAAAGACAAAATTAAAATACTCAACAGAAATATATATAAATAAAAAAAATATAAAAAAGATAAAAATGATACATAATGCAGCATAAATAATACAAAACAAAGTTATTTGGTCTTCATTGAAGAGTAAGCCATCTTGTTATCAGGGTCTATTAAGTTGTATAATTTCCATAAGTTTTGCTTTGTGCATGTAATATTAAGCCATAATGACAATTGTGTTAGTCACAGATTTTCTCGTTTTTCTTTCATAACTACTCTATACATTACATCCACAAAAAAAAACAAAAAAAACAATGTCAGGTAGAAAATAAACACAAACATAAACGAGAGTTTAAAACAAACTGCAATGAAAGATGAACAATAAACTGAAAGTAAATAATTATAATTTTAATATGTTTAGAATCTGTATAATAAATAAAATAAAAATGGAGATTAGAAAAACAAATAACAACAAACAAACATCAAATATTTTTTGTAATATTCTAAAAATCTGTTACTTTTTTGTTGTTCAAAAGAGCAAAACAGTTCAACATTGATGTAAATTCAATAAAAAAAAAGATGGAAAGAGGGTTGTGACCAAACTTATGTTTATGAATTAAGAATTTCCCTAATAAAATAAATAAGTTAACAATATAGTTCAGAAACGTGTTGCTCATATCACTGTAGTAACATATCATATCTTTTAGAGTAAAACATGAGTGATAATAGTAGTACTGGAAGCATGAGAATTTAAATCAGACCAAAATTTCATTGTTTTTCTACACTGAAAACATAAATGAATCAGTGATTCATCATGTCCACATATCTGGATATAAATAGATTTTATGCAGGTAAAAGCAATTTTGTTGCCAATTAATTTCTTCCAAGTGTGAATTCCAGTAAAATTTCCTTCTGGGGGTGATTTTGTTTTTATTTTTAAAAAATTGACAAATATATCTGTTATTGCCATTCAAAAGCAATAAATGGAGTCTTGGGGATGTTTTGTTCACTGTAACATAAGTGACTTCTACTAAGTTGGATTAAACCAGAATGAATGGCTTTGATCACAGAATTGTGTCCTTTAAAAGGAGTTGGAAAGTTCCCTAGTTATAAAACACTCACAGGATAATATAAAGCCATATTCGTCCTAAATGGTCTCGGGCCTAAATACATCTCTGATATACTTGTACGTTATGAAGCATCCAGACCCCTCGTTTACTCAGTGTTCCCAGGATCAAAACCAAACAAGGTGAAGCAGCCTTTAGTTTCTATGCTCCCGCCTGTGGAACAAACTTCCAGAATATCTGAGGTCGGCTGAAACTGTCAACTCATTTAAATCAGGGTTTAAAACATTACTATTTACTGCAGCTTACCAGTGAACTAGATATGTAACTTATTGTTAGGATAATCTGTAGCTATTGTTTTATATTTGTCTGCTGTTGCTTTTGCTTTATGTTTGCTTTTTAAATGCATTTTCTGCTCTGTTTGTCTTGCTTTTAGCTTTTGTTTTTAATGATCTATTGTTCCTTTAATGTTTTATCTTAACGTATTTCCCTTGTAAAGCACATTGAATTGCCTTGTGTATGAATAGTGCTATATAAATAAAATTGCCTTGCCTTGCCTTGCCTTGCCTAAAAACAGACAAAACAATTCTTTGGAACCACTTGGGAAATAAAAGATTTGGTCCTAATAGTTATATAATCATTGTGGGTGAAGCATAACTTCATGGCAATAAGGGACTGCTGATGATAGATAAGGTTGGATACAGAAACCAGAAGTTTGTTAGGTGAGTAATTACATGTTAATACAAAAGGTATAATCTAATCTAAATGCTAAAATATCATAAAATGTAACTTTTATTATTTATTATAATTAATTACTATTATTTAATTAAATTTGATTTTATTTTACTTAGATTTTTAATTAATCAAGTAAGTGATAAAATAAAAAAATAAATTTAAAGCAAGTTAAATTAAATTAGATTGAATCTAATTAAATTAAATAATACAAAAGGGAGACCTAAATGCTAAAATATCATGAAATGTAACTATTATTATTTATTATAATGTATTACTATTATTCATTTTAATTTAATTTGATTTTACTTAGATTTTTAACTAATTAATTAATTGATAAAATTAAAAAATAAATTTAAATCAAATTAAATTAAATTAGATTGAATCTAATTAAATCAAATACTACAAAAGGGAGACCTAAATGCTAAAATATCATGAAAAGTAACTATTATTATTTATTATAATTCATTACTATTATTTAATTTAATTGTATTTTATTTTAATTCGATTTTTAATTAATTAATTGATAAAATTGTAAAATAAATTTAAATTAAATTGGATTAAATTAGATTGAATCTAATTAAGTCAAATAATCCAAAAGGGCGATCTAAATGCTAAATGTTTTTTTTTCCTAAATGCTAAAATATTATGAAATCCAACTCCTTGACATTACGTCACAGTAGCTGTATCCCCACCCGCCCTCTGATTGGACAACGTATGTTTACGTAGCAACGGTCCGGAAGATGTCGCTCAGGCCAGTCCTAAAAAACTTCCGCCTTAACTTGTAAAGAAAACATAGCAGCTAACAGGCGATCGACGGCGTAACCAACCCATTTAAGAAGTCAGACCAAAGGTAGATACACGTTTACACTTGACACGCGCACACCGACTCACACATTTGTCCTTTTAGCTGTTTATTGACGCGTTTTTAGCTCATCGGCAAATACTAAATCTCCAGTTTACTGTAGCTAGCACGAAAGCTACGCTGTTAACTGCTAGCACTTCGCTACCATCGATCTGCTCCGCCATAGGCCGCAATTGGGTGTCTTTACGGCTAGATCGCGATAAACTGCTCACTATATCCAGTCAGTTATCGTTCCGACAATTGATCTTAATAATCTACTGTCTTAAATAAAAAGGTAAACGTTATTTAACGGTACATTAGCTACTTTGTTAGCCGTGTCTTGTTAGCCGACTAGCTGTTACCTGGGGCTGTCTGTAACCAGTTTGCTAGTCAGTTTAGCCTGCCAGTTAGCCAACCGTCGCGTCAGACACTAACAGACACCTTACTCTATGTCTTAACGTACATGTTAGACATATTATGAATGCACAACTAGTTAATAAAGCCTTAAATATTTACTATGTAAGTAGTCAACGTTAGCGACGAGCTAAGAACTTAAGAACTGAGCTGCATTGCTAAACATTACTGTCAGCGGTGTTTCCTTGCTCTTTACACACAGCAAAACAATTTAATAGTAAATAAGTGCTGCTTGTAATGACTGCTCTTTGTTTGTTTAATATTAACATTTGCTGTTTGGTCACATTGTCCCTGCTGTCACCAGCCAGGTAACATAACTGTGCCACTCCCCTAAACAAACCAAGTCACCTCTTCCTGCTGGTTAGTCTGCAACCTAGAGAGCAAATACTAGCTCAGGTATACAGTGATGGTTAAAATATACTGATATCACCAAATATGTTGGCTGATAAGTGTCAGGAAATCACAGTAGAGAAGTGCTAAAGAGATGCTTGAGGTGATGCAGATTCAGTGTCATGGTTTTTCCATCAGACAGTTTAGATTTTAACTGTATGTCCTGCTCAGAATCTTAATTTTAGCATTTTATATTTGCTTAATACCAAAATACCAGTCTAATACTTGATGTCAGATTTTCCACCTGTAATTCTAATTGTAATGAAGTTATTTGAACATTATTTTGTAAGGTAACACGAGGCAGGCTGCACAATTAATCAAATATAATCGAAACTGCAATATCAAAATTTTATTTTTCATTTCGTGAATGTATTGATTCAACATACAATGCACATAACTGTAGGTATCACATGTTTACTCTGATGATGTTGTTTTATTCTACTGATGTATATATTTTAGTTACCTTTTTACACGCACAGCCTCAGCACAGTGACGATGTATATTTGATTTTAATACTTTAATTTTTATCTCTTAATTACGAGTGTTAAACACAGTAGCAACATAAACGTTATTTTTATTTAAATGCCCATTTCATTTCTACTGTAATTGATGTATTGCTTTATATTTACACACTTTATTTCATACTCTTGTTCTTGTTCTTGCTACAGCGATGCACCAACTTAAAAATCATATTCCAGTTTTAAGGAAACGTGCTTTTATTTATCATTTTTCATCATGTTATATTTTGTTTTTCAGTGAAAATGAAGTGTAAAGTGAAACTTGGAATTTTACGTTAACACCGCAGAAGAAACTGTATTTGCTGTGAGGCTCAAACAACCAAATAAAAGAGAACCTTATCATAAATATACTTTACTACCTAAATACTCAATGTCTTTCCAGATATACTAAGAATCTATTAATAACACAGTGAAACCAGACGTCATCAGTATCCCATTCTTTCATTTTTTTTCTCCAGGCTCTTGTCACTCTGGAGCTTGTGTGGTTTTCAGAGTGTGTGTGAGTGTGAGTGTGTGAGTGTATGTGTGAGTGTGTGTGAGCGGCAGTTTTCCTCCTCACCTTTTCACCAAGACCTGCTCCTCCCTGGAGGATGACAATGGAGGAGATGAAGAATGAAGCGGAGACAAACTCCATGGTATCCATGACGCTGTACGCCGTGATGTACCCAGTTTTTAACGAGGTAAAACATCCGATGCCGACAGCAATCACCTTTGGTAAATTACATTATTATAGCTGGAGCGAAATGTCAAGTTATGTGTGTTTTAGACTGATGAAAAGGTGTTTTTGTGCCAACCAAGAGTGCGACAAGACTATAAATGCTGAATCAAATGCAGTGTAATGTTACAGTAGTATTTTTGAATATTCCTCAGAGGATAGGTTTATGGTTACAAGACGGGAAAATCCAAAAAGTGGTGCCAGTTTCCATGACATTGGCAAGAAAAGGTGTTATGTAACGTGCATAAAGTGTGTCTTCTCTTTTTTTGTCACTAGCTGGAGAGGATCAACCTATCAGCAGCTCAGACGCTCAGAGCAGCCTTCATAAAGGTAGGACCACGCATGGATCAGATGACCTGAAAGATAAAACCACACATTATCATCACTGCCATGACCTTTAACAGCTTCCTCTGATATTATCTTTGGTTTAAATCTAGACTGTGTCCCAGTTCCTCCTTTAGTTATTCCAAGAAACACATCAGCTGTCTGATGCTGTTACTGATATTCTGCCAAAGGTTCACTTTCTATCCTCGAGGACACTGACAGGAACACGTATTGGCACACATTTGCTGTGACTTTCTGCCAAACTGTAACTTCCTAGTTTCAGCATGACATAACAACACGGCCACTCCAGATGTTACCCGATGCAAATTTCAGTTTATGGAAATTAATCAAAACAGTGTCACATAGTGCTGCGACAACTGAAGTGAAATGACTGCAGCGAACAATAGTGGCGTTCTTTCTGTTTAATGCTGGAGTCGTCAGTGTTTGCAGTTTAGTTGTATGGCTATGTTCAAAGAAAACTGTAGTTGATTACGTGTGGGGATCTCAGACAGACAGTGACTCTATCTGATATTAAATATTTTATTCATCAAAGTAAGTGCTGAGATTTTGGAACACGTCGACACAGCTTAAAATTGGTCCAATGATTTAGGTCTGCAACAAGGCTTTGGTACCATTTGAACCGATTTGGGGGACAGTTGTGGTACCTGGAACTGGGATAGCGGTACCCAATGATGCCTTTTTTGTTACTTTACTGTCTTTGCAATGACAAAAATGTGTTTTTTGAACAAGCTGCCTGGTTGACAGAGTACACTAAAACACAATTCAGCTCCTCTGCTCTTTTCTGATTACACATAAAGCTAATTTTCTGTCTCTGTCTGTTGGCTTGTGTGTGTCTGTGTGTTTCTGCTCTTCTAGCAGTGATACTAGGCTATTACTAAAATAATATGGAAAAGAAAATTGACCAGACGTTGAAGCTATGGCAGCATCTGGACGCTGCAGGGATAGTTTTGGCTTTGGGGTGCTTCACAAAACTTTGGGTGTTGTCTAAAGCCAGCGTTGTCACTAAGATGTGCTCTTTAGTACCCACATTTTGCACCACTGGATTTAACGTGAGTTAGTACTCAGTGGTACAGACGTAATTTGGTTTGTACCCCTAAAGCCCAGTTTCCACCAAACACTTTCGGTATGGTACCTTTGGAACCAAAAGTAACCCTTCAGACATGGTACCTAGACCCAAGCATTTCCACCGCAAACCAGGCAGGGTTGTTGTCACTCACTGCTCCGTCCAGCACTCACTGTATTTCCTAATAGATGGAACGTCTGCACCTCGTTTATCGTCCACAGAACAAGGCTGCACGCCGACATTTTCAGAACAAAATAAAACAGGCTGCAGTGAGAGTCTCTGTCCATGGGATATTTAAAAATAGCAGGTTTGTGCATTTAGTCCTTCAAAGTTGTCACAGTGAAATTTAATGTGTGCTGATGGATTTACGTCGTGAGCTAATGCATTGAGTGACAATACAAGCTAACATTCCACCTTAAATGTTGCCGAACGGTTCCATTGGTACCATCCACAACTTTTCAGTGGAAACGGAAAAAAATGCGTACTGAACTGACCTGTACTGGACCTTACTGCTCAGTGGAAACGGGGCTTAAAAGTACTGAGTTCGGTACCTAACCTTTGCTGCAACATAGAGGGCATGTGTGGACTCAAAAAGCTTGGACATTGTCCTTTTTCTTGGTCATGTGTGAAGCAGATTTCAGTGCAACTCAAGTATTCAAAGATATTTTAAATGAATAATGCACAAAATCATTTAAAATGGTTTGATTAGTTTTTCAGTCGTACCTTTGTTATTAGTGGAGACTATTAGTGTAGATTCTGTTTATCTGGTGTTCTTCATGCTGGAGCGCCTCCATTCCAGGACTGATATTGAAATGAGTTAACTGTGATCAATATAACATCAGAGGAGCTGATATTCACACTGATGTTGTGATACCTGATCACAGTCATCAGATGAGACGTTCTTAATGTCTCGTTCTGTCTTTTTTATCTACACACTGCTGTGATTGCAGTGGAATAATAAAGGCACAGTGGCCATAGATTACCTCTGTGATGCTGCTGATGAGCATCAGAGTTCACGGCGAGCGCAGATTAAATATTAATGAGGGAGCAGCAGCTTTGTCGTTATCCAAACCAAAGGGAGATGTGATCACCTTACGGCTGTTTTACTATGACATTTGTGGGTCTTTTGTTCACTCGTCTCACTGATTGGTCTCTCTACTGCCCCCGCTGCTTCCTGGCTGCTGTAATTCAAGGTTGAATTATTCAGGGGGAGAGCTTTTGTGTGCGTCCGTCTGAACCGCTCACAGTGGACATCTGACATTCAGTAAAGTTCTAGCTTTTGTTCTCTGCAGCTCGAAGCCTCTTTTTGCTGTTGGTGGAGAAGACAAACTTTGCTGTACCTCTCTTAAATGAACTGCGTACTTAATCTTCCTCTCTGTGCTTGCCTTATTCTCTTTGATCAGGCGGAGAGGGAGAACCCTGGCCTGACTCAGGACATCATAATGAAGATCTTGGAGAAAAAGAACGTCCAAATCAACTTCACTGAATCCCTACTGCGCATGGCAGCGGACGATGTGGAAGGTCCGTATATGAGAGAAAGTTATTAGTGTGGAAACAGACCTCTATGACTTTGAGATCCAGGTTTGAAGGTGATACAGCTATATGTCCAGCTGTGAATCTACACATCTAACTTTAAAGCAAGGAACCTCTGTCTGTCTGTCCTTGGCATATCTCGAGAACTGTTCATCCAATCTACTTTACACTTGGGTGTATTGATAGGGACCCAAGGACGTGTCATTCGTCATCCGTTCTCATTCTCAGGTTGTCAAAAACGATGCTTTTTCACACCCCTCGGCATCTCGCCTCTTTGTATTTAAGGTACAAACATGGAATGGGAGCAGAGTTGTCTCGCCTTTAAGCTGAACAGCACCGAAACGATGTCTGTATAAATGGGAGAGTCCGTAGGATGGGTGTGACATTATAAAGATGTGTTATGTGCAAAACTCACTGGGGAAGATTTAAATAGCAGTGAGTAACAGTTAGTGGCTAACTCAAAGAAGAACAGTGTCTGAAAATTAAGAAAACAATGAGATTCAGGAGCTCCTTACGCTCAGAGCTGAGGACACGATCAGCCGCCATATAACAAAGACAGTAAATAATTGTTATTGCCATGTTATGCTGTTGTTTATAAAGCGCTGCTGACGCACAAGTTGTAAGTCACATTAGAGACCAGCGCTGTTGTGTTAAACATCAGGCCTGTAACGCCTGTTTTGGTTCTGCGACGCCAAGATGCTATTTAAAATCAAACACTGGAGCTGCATGATGCTGCTGTCGTTTGATTCTGTGTAAAAATGCAAAGAAGGCACAAAGAAGGGACTCCATAACGACTATATAGTGCGCTCTTTTTGTTAGAAGGGCTGTTAAAAGACCATTGAGTTTTGGTTTTACTCGAGACACCAACTGTGATCTCCAGGATGCAAGTTTGGTTGTGTTTGACCCATCCACCCTCACCCCTTCCCAACCTACCCGGACTTTCTCTGCCTTTATACTACGTCAGCTGCTCTTAGTGTCGAGTGTTGTTGCGGATGGGTTTTCTGTAGAGTTAACTGAAAGCCCGGTGCGACCCATACAGACGCCAAAGAAGGGTGTATATGACGCCCTGGAAAGGAGAACGAGTTGGACGTGCAGGGTCAAATTTGGTGCAGTAAGGACACGCAACACGTTCAGTATTAATAAACTTAATAAGTGCGAAGAGTCGAGCGTGTTTCGTGTGTATTTCACCGATGTTTCTGACTGTGAGTAGCCGCAACATGGGTGTGTTTTTCTTTGCCATTTAAAATTAATAGCAAAATACCTTCACTAACCCCATGCTCTAATTTTTAACTGTTAATTTGTCATATCGTCAAGAATATCGTTATCGCAAAAATACCCTGAAATATCGTGATATTATTTTAGGGCCATAATCGCCCACCCCTACTGAACAGACATGTTTCCAACGGTTGCTGCACTAGTTTGTATAAATCATGGAGTCCCTGTAAATGTGCTGAACCCGCTTTTTTTCCTGCAGAGTTCATGATTGACCGGCCTGAGCAGGAGTTCCAGGACCTAAATGAGAAGGCCAGAGCTCTGAAACACATCCTCAGCAAAATCCCTGATGAGATCAATGACAGAGTACGCTTCCTACAGACTATCAAGTGAGGGCGAGCACACACACACACACACACACACACACACACACACACACTGTGCTGTTTCATCACCAACAGATGCCAGTAATTTACACCTTACAAACAAATCATGATACGTCTCACAGGGTGCAGAGCTCAGACCTTCAATAACTTAAACCTCTCCATCGAATATCCTGCATTAGAAATACAGCTCTTATTGATGAGGACAGGACAAATACCACGGCCCTGTCCTTATTACAATGTTTAATTCATCACTACTTCCTGTTACATCACTCAGATTGACTGTTACATCCTGTACTTGACATTGTGTTGTGAAATCCTCACTCGTTTTGCTGTTGGTTTCCCACAGAGACATAGCCAGCGCCATAAAAGAGCTCCTGGACACAGTCAACAACGTCATTAAAAAATATCAGTACCAGAATCGCAGAGTGAGTAACACAGACACACACACACACCTGTGTATGTTTCTCACTGTTCCCTTGTTGCTTTACAATGTGTTAATGATGTTTCTTGTTTCTTAAGGCTCTGGAGCACCAGAAAAAGGAGTTTGTGAAATACTCCAAAAGTTTCAGCGACACCCTCAAAACATACTTCAAAGACGGAAAGTAAGTGTAACCATGACGCCACATGTGAGGGTGTTAGAAGGAGAGTGTTTTGAGACAGACATGCAGCAGTGGGTAAACAAAAATGATGCTTAAGTAAAAGTATTGTTAATCTATTATTATATTTACTCGAGCGAGGAGTAGTAGTAGAGGTTGTAAAAAATAATTCAGTAGTGAGTAACTTCATTAGACTCTGGTTTTCAGATGGTCGCTGCTGTGCGTGTGAGCTCAGCTGAATATAAAAATTAGAATTATTTATAGCTAAATGTATCAGTTAGAATAGTAAGGAGTGTTTTGCCCTGTAACAGAGTAGAATATATTTTATCGCAAATATACTCAAGTAAACATAAAAAGTATTCTCCAAAACATACTTGAATGGGCCGCACACATGCTGCGTCTTTCACCACCTGGAAAACACGAGGTCGGGCGCTGGGTGCTGCTCTTGTGCCTTTTCTGTGCCAGCAACAGGTTGAGTGCCTAAGTAACGTATTGTAGCCTATTTACCTGAAATTTTGAGTGCAGAGCTGATCTTCTTCCAAGCGCTGTTTGTGTGAAGGCCAATCGTCTGTGGGATAGATGTAAAGCTCTGGCAGCCCTGCACTAACATGATCAACTTCCTTCCTTTTGCCGGCAAGCTGTGAGCGTTTAGACACACAGAGCCGGATTGGCGAGTTGATCCAAGGTGCCCAATTTTCCGCCTCGTAGGGTAGTCATATTGGCAGAACCTTTTTAGTTTAAACAGACCGAGGCGGCCTTCCGCAATGGGAGGGGCTGTTGATGACTTGTGGGAGGAACTGTTGAAGATGCCGCACGTGCGACCCACTGGAGGTGGATAAACAGGAAACAGCTGATAGCAGGAATGAGCAGCTAGTAGCAAGAGGGAAACGCAAACCTGACAGACACTGTAAAGATGAGCAACTGAGGAGACAAGGAATTGCGCGCCCTCCTTGTCCTTGCAAACGAAGAGGCCATTAACCTTCAGAAGACGGGAACGGTGAAGAACGGGCCGACTTATGAGAGAATCGCCGAAGGACTGACCAGCCGCGGCTTCCCTTCCACGTCACTGTTTATGTCACACGCTGAGCTACACGTTTTGTTACTTGCTCACAAAAGTAGAACAAAAGTAGGCAGGCAGCATTTTGCTGCACTCCCAAATTTTGTTTTTATACTGCCAATGCTGAAAAAGACTGATTGGGCTTTCCTGCAAATTTGCACAATTCCTGTTTAAAAAGGGCTATGGAGACACGTTGCTATTGGATATGTGATGGTTCATATTAAATAGCTATAAGTTCTATTTAAAGGAATGGTTTGACATTTCAGCAGTCTGGTTGTCTCAACTGGTTGCCTGGCAACCCCATGGTAACAAATGGACGGTTAACGTCTTAGTAACCCACTCCAAGCTTTTTACAACACAGGCACCATTCACCTATCCACACACACGCTTATGTATCTTGCCTGAGGACACATACAGACCGCAAGGCCAGTGATCGACCCACGACCTTCGATTGGTAAACGACCGCTGTACCTCATGAGCCACAGGCGCCCCCCAAAAAAAAACAAGACTCAGAAGTCACTGCCAAGACATAAGCCAGTTATGAACGGATTAAACAGATGTGATAGAAGCATGATAAACCTTTAAAAGGTGGATTTTGTTTCCAGTTCCTAGCCTTGGTGCTAAGCTAACCTAAGTATACAGACATGCGAGTGTCGTCCATTTTCTCATCTAACTTTTCCCCATAACAAAGCAAATATGTCAATTTCCCCAAATGTTGAACGCTCCCTGCGTGATATCAGAGTGAGTTGTCAACTAGTTACTCCTTTTCCATCTTCAGTCTGACATTGCGTCCACTCTGATTTCTGTAATTGAGAAACCACTGTCTGATGTCACAATGCCAGACGAATCAGGATCCAGGCAAGAACTATTAAACATTTGCTGATTACTAACTTTCATGTATGAGGACATGCTTACTGTATATTGTTAGTAGGCAGCCACTACACTGACAAATGTTAGTGTGGTATAAAGGCTGTCTGGATATGGTGTCATTGTTTGTTTTTACATCACACTAACCCTTATGCTCACCTACATTGTATCCTCCTTCATTGTATCAGTCACCATGGAGGTGTGAGAAGAAAGGACCTGGGTGCAGGAATGTTTGCGTTGACCCAGCAGCTCATTTGTTAACTACACCCACTGTGTAACTTTGAATGTGTGCTCCTCAGTAATAGTTTACTCTGTGTTTAAACAGCGTCTGTGAGCTCCTCCAGTCTGTTGTCTCAGGTTTTACCTCTGTGTGTTCCCAGGGCGATAAATGTCTTCATCAGTGCGAACCGGCTCATCCACCAAACCAACCTCATACTGCAGACCTTCAAAACCGTGGCCTAGCCCCTCAGAGATCGCACAGGTCCCCCTGTCCTGTGGGGAGCAACTGCTAGGATGGTGGAAGCTTGAAGAGCGCCTGACCCATATATGTAAATTAGACAGAGTTGATTTTAGGGTTGGGGGTCGATTCCATTGGAGTCGATATTCTAGATTCCAGTTCAAGAGACTGAAAAGTGCCATTTGTTTTTTCAATGAGGATTTTCCAGTCTTGAAGTGGAACTGAATGGGCCCAAAGTCTTGGTTGATTGATTTTATTTGGACAGTTTTAATTTATAACCCTGGTCTTGTTGGGAGTAGGTGAGGCGAGGTGTTTATTAAAGACTAATTGCCATTTTTCTAATATATTCATGTTGATCATTTTACTTTTAGCTTTTCAAATCACGGCTACACATCTCAGACCGCATTCAGTAGGGGTGTGTCTCAGTTGTCTGTACTGGTTTTCTCTTCTCGGCTCCTATTTGTGTCATTTTGCCATGGTCTGTGCGCGCAGGATCGAGCTGCGGGGGAGAGGAGAGGGAGCAGTGTCGGACGTTTTAAGAGGCAGACTCAAGATTATGTTTCTCTTTTATTATCAGAAGACAGAAAGCCAAATGACTTCCAGCACAGTGTGCGCCTTACCAAGTCCTGTAACATTCCCTCCTCTCAGTGTAATGAAGTGGAGCCCAGTCCCTGCTGTTGGGGGATGTAGAGAGACATGAAAGTTCTGTATTTAACTGATATCTGGTTGCAAATGTTCAATAAATAGTTTCCAAATGATGATGCTTTTTTAAATGTGTCCGAGTCCAATATGTGTGGGTTGAAATCTGAATTTTTCCCCTGTGACATACAGAATATTTTTCATGCAAATACATTTTGGAAAGATATTCATGACAGCGTTAAATGAGCAGTGTGTAAGATGTAGGGGGGTTTGGTGACACCTAGTGGTGAGGACTGCAGACTGCATCCAGCTGAAACTTCTCTATTAGAATTTCTTCAGTGTTCATCGTTAAGGAGGTTTTTATCGTGAGCCAAATTATCCACAGAGGTTTCTTCCTCCCCAAAACAACTGAACTGGTGATAAAACCAGTAGAAACACTAAATAGTCAGCGTTTCTCTGACACTGCTTGGCATATCGGAGAGGGCAGTTAGCCCAGCACCTGCTTATATATGCTCACCTTTTTTTCTGATAACTTAAGATCGAGTCATCTAGTCAGGTTTTTACCGGGAGCTGAATTAACAGACCTGGGGCCTCATTTATAAAGCTTGCGTACGCACAAAACGAGACGTGAAAGAAGCATACCCTACTTTCAACACAAACGTTTTGATGTATAAAAACACTTGATGGGCGAAACTTTGACCCACGTTTACAAACATTTTGGAGGTCTGAAATTGGCGACACAGAAGGTGAGGTGCAAACCTGATTGTAGAAATATTTTTTGGTGCATGCCCTTTTGGGCTTTTGTCTGTACGCACATTTTTAGTATGGATCCTACGCAGTTTTTATAAATGAGACCCCAGGTGATTAAAACCAGTAGGAACACTTAAGGCTTTGACAGAAAACTATATGGAAATGAATAATGCTTATTTTTTAACAGTCGGATTTCATTTGTCATTGTTGTAGGCCCCAAATGATTATTTCATTCTACAGCTGTAAGAAAAGAGCAGCCTATATACAGAGTTAAAAATGTTTAAACATTTCATCAATGAAAATGTGCGAAGCCTTTTCCTCTGAATTTTATTGAGCGTCACTTCGATGGACTCTCTAAAGCTAGATATGGATTCCAAATCCAAAAAAGGAAAAGTCTTGGAGGAAAATAGAGGATTTAATAATATGTGGACGGATTCATTTGTTTTCACTGCAAAGTTAAAGTACAGAATATTCATTAATAGCCCACTGTAGAGTAGCCATCTTGTGGTAAAACATACAAATGAATGCTCATTTAGACATATTGGTAATGTTGACAGGCTGATTTAGACTTAACAGGCTGTTACCTCTATTTAAATGTGTTTTGTGTCTCCACCCTACAGTAATGGCTCTTTTAATAGTAAAGGTTGCAGACCCCCGCCAAACAAACTGACCTGGTGATTTAAACTGGTAAAACCACTAAATAAAGCCATGTTACATTAAAAAATCAGTGTATTTCCAACACCCTTTTCACGGAGGGGCTGCTGACTACAGTGGCTGCTGCAAAAACACGAACGGCCCCATCTAAAGCCAGTGTTTGGTTTGTCTGTCATGGGCTACAGTAGAAACATGGCAGAAAATGGGTGCGTTCTGAATCACATACTTTTTCTTTTTACTTTTAGTAGGTACTGCAGCTGCCCTTACAAAGTACGTGCTATTGCATGCTACTTCTTCATAACGTTACGCCCTGAACTTTGACCCTCTTGCCTTTAGATCCGTTACCTTGGAGATAAAACAAATGCCAGTCACCGAATCACCAGAGACTGAGATAAACCCTCAGAGCTCTGCTGTCGTTACTTTACAATGTGTGTAGTTTAACTTAAGAGTTAGAACTGCACACATTGTAGATTTTAACATGCTATATTTGCAGCAGCTAAATTACACCTGCATTTCTGTCACTGTTACTTTTATATGTCCTTTTGTTGTGTTGTCATCCGTCATTGCGACTTCTGACTGCTGTCAATCAGCTGTCACATCTGTGGCTCAGTCGATGTGAGGATTGTGGGTCAGAATAGCCAGAGAAGCATGCTGGCTTGCATACTGCAAAATGTGACCGGATGTAGTAGAACATCCTGATATTTCTGGCATATAATGTATTGGGACGCACTAAATCTTTTTCTGGCATACTATATAGTATGATAGTGTGGGTATTGGAATGCACAGTATGTGGACGAGGACCTGCTCCCTATGTAGATAAAAAAAAAAACGTCTCATAAGGAAACAAAAACACAATGATTCTTATTTTAAGGGGATTATATACGAAAGAAGAGTTTCTGCCAATATATCGCCCTAAACCCTGCACACGGGATCTCTAAATGTAGTGAAACAACAACAACAGTGTTTTTCAAAGGTTACTGGTAATTATTTCTCAGAAAATCCTCCACTCAGCTCTGTGACTGGATGTAATGGAAAAACATGACAGGCACAAGTTGAGAGTGGTGATTCAGAGACTGGCACAATGTACACGCGCCAGACAGCAGAGGAGAAAGTTTAATTTACCTGTAGAATTTCTCTGCTTCCTTGATGCTATATTTAGAATAACCCTAAAATATAACCTTGTTAAATGCCTCAGCACTTTAGCAAAGCCTGATCAGTCTTTATGGAGTTTTATTATGTAAATAATGTCCGTTATCTCCAAGGTCGCTGCCCTCCATCAGACCAACACGCACATCCTCAGCAGCAGATGCTTCCTAACTGTACCAGGTCATTTCCTTGATAATGCTCTTGTCAGCTGAAAGACTGTTGTTGAGTTCCTCGGGGGGCCGGGACAATAACATTTCCAGCGTTGCCTGGAAACAACGTAGCAGCAAACCATGAAACTGCACAGGGACGGAAAGACTCCAGAATAGCTCTGCCAGAGGAGGAGGAGGAGGAGGAGGAGGAGGAGGAGGAGGAGGAGGAGGGGTCTTCATCCCCTTTTTCCTGCTGCCTCGTTGTTGGACTGTAAAAACTATGTTTCCCCTTTTTATGGAAAAATGGTGAGTTTGAGCAGAGACAGGAAATATTCAGATCCTCTGGTGCAGTACAATATCAACCACACACTGTAAGAATACACGGTTACATCGGCACATTGTTACATCAGTAAAACTGTAAGAGTTCATCAATACCTTCATCATCCAGGAACTGTCTACACACTCTGGCCACATGAGGCCGGGCATTGGAAGAACCCAGGGCCCACTACACCAGGAAGAACCCAGGGCCCACTACACCAGGAGGAACCCAGGGCCCACTACACCAGGAGGAACCCAGGGCCCACTACACCAGGAGGAACCCAGGGCCCGCTAAGGTCTGACAATTGCTCTGAGGATTTCATCCTGGTACCTAACAGCAGTCAGGGTACCGCTGGCTATGACATGGAGGTCTGAACGACTCTCCAAGGATGTGCCTCCCCACACCATCACTGACCCACCGCCAAACCAGTCATGCTGGATGATGTCACAGGCTTCTCATGTTTTTCCATTACACCAGCTCAGTGGCCTAGCGGTAGAGTGTGACTGGGAGGTCGTGGGTTTGATCCCCGGCCAGGTCATACCAAAGACTATAAAAAAAAATTGGGACCCTATTGGCACTCAGCATCAGGGGTTGGGGGTTAGATCACCAGATCACCACATGATTCCTGCTGCTCACCGCTCCCTCAGGGGATGGGTCAAATGCAGAGAACAAATTTCTCTGCATTTCTCCACACACTCAGGTGTGTGACAATCAGTGGGACTTTAATCTTTAATAACGTTCACCACAACATCTCCAGACTCTTTGATGCCTGTCACATGTGCTCAGTGTGAACCTACTCTCATCTGTGAAGAGAACGGGGCGCCAGTGGCGGACCTGTTTAGTCAGAACAGTGTGGTCAGAAACATGCACACCAGTAGCCTGCTGGAGGTCATTGTGTAGGGCTCTGGCAGTGCTCCTCCTGTTCCTCCTCACACAAAGGAGCAGATACCAGTCCTGCTGCTGGGTTGATGCCCTTCTACAGCCCCGTCCAGCTCTTCTCCTGTAATGGCCGGTCTCCTGGTATTTCCTCTATGCTCTTGACACTGTGCTGGGAGACACAGCAACCCTAACCACAACCACACCTATGGATGTGCCAGACAGGAAGAATAAGGAGAGAGCAACTGTCTGTGGCCTCCACATGTAAAACCATTCCCTTTTTGAGGCTTGTCTTGCTTTTGCCTCTCCATTGCACCTGTTGTCACTTTGATTTGCACCAAAGCAGCTGAAACTGATTCACAATCACTTGTGATTCCTCAATGAACACATTAATATCCCTGAAGTTTAGATGACTTCCTGTGATCAGGAAGTGTCCCCTTCATTTTTTTTGAGCAGTGTATATTTTCATGATTATACACTTTTACTTGTAACAGTATATTTTGAGTCTGATATTACTCCAGTAAAGGATCTGAATTCTTCCTCCACTTCCTCTAAATGTACTGATGAAACTTATCGTTCAGGTGATGTGCCAAATTGTACCTGCTCACCAAGATTTGCATGCACCTTGTGGGGGTGTGCACTATGTAAAGCGAAAACTACAAGACATTGTAATGATTCCTATGGCAAAGCACTGTTTAAAAACAATAACATCGTCTTTGTGGGGTTCTTCAGTGATGATTAATGATCTTAAGTCTATACTTCATGAACGCTGAGTCACCAGTGTTTCATTAGAATCAGTCGAAGAAGCATTTCCTTGATACGGTTGGTTTAATATTTGCAACATTTCCTTGATTAATCATTATTTCTGATGGCGAACTCACTGGTGTTCCTCTTCAGTGTGTTTTTAAGCATTCAGACAATAAAACTAAACTGTGGCCCACAAGTATGCGCTGACGATATGATTCATAGCTTTCTACGTAGATGCATTATTCAGCAGAGGTTTTATTACCTGTTGAAAATTGCGTCCCCACCATTCTCAGACCAGGTGAGTGTTCACATACACACTGTCCAGATAAAACAACCCAAATTATTGATTGACGATTCAAGTCCCTGAATGGATGCATTATTTGACTAAATCGATTTTCTACCTGCTGGGACGTGACTCGTACTTTGTAGCTTAAAAATTACATTCTGTAATCACACTATCTCACAGGTAAGTTGCACATTACTTGTACCTGGTTTACAACAGCATTCTTACAGATGCCAGGAATGGCCGTGCTTTCAGTTATTTCTTTTAATGCCACCAGTTTATTACTTCATGTCTGAAGAGAGTGAACGTTGCTATTTGGAGATAAGTTAATTATTTTCTTATCCTTAAGAAACAAAGTTTGTTATCTGGTGATAAGAAGTTAATGTTTTCATTGTCTTGGGAAAATAAGCTTTGTTTCCTCCAGATAACAAGTTAATATTTTGTTATCCTTAGAAAACAAACTTTGTTGTCTTGTGATAGGTTATGTCATTATCTTGGGAAAACAGACTTTGTTTTTGAGATTTGATTTGTGAGAAACCCAGATGTGATTTCTTAAGATAACAAGTTAATTATTTATCTTTAAAAAAAGAAAAATTAAAAAAAGGTTTATTATTTTATTTATCTCAAGAGAACAAACCAATTTATTTCGCGATAGTTAATTATTTCATTATCTGTGATGAACATTATAAGTAGCCTAATAAGAGGAAAAAACCCTTTTTTGTAATTATCTCGTTATCTCAAGATAAATTCTACAGGTTGCCAGGTTGGTAAACGACAGACACTGGAGACAGCGATGTCAAGTGAAGAGTCTTTTGTGGTATAGTGATTAAAAAATGATAATAATAAATCATGAATCCTCTCTTGTGCGCCCTGTAACACACTGTAACAATCTCCGTAAAGCATTTTTAGCTCTACTCGTCACTAACGTAATTATTCAATTAGGATCCTTTGTCGTGGTGTACACACGGATTCCCTGATTCAACAACGTCCTGTATACACACAAGAATACAGAAGTGTTTTTGATATTAAAACAACAAATATATTCCTCTGTTATAATTTCCCACCAATATTATTAATAATAATAATAATAATAATAATAATAATAATAATGATAATAATAATGATGATAACTTGATAGTTTGGCTGTACTAGATATTTGATATATTCAGTAGACTTACTGTAACCAACTTAACCAAATCAAAATATTGACATATTTTGGACCAGTCAAAACAAATATTTCTCTACTGTAATTATTTTTTTCAGGAAAATATAGACTTTAATTCTACACCTTTCTAGACGTTCTATGGATGTATTATTATTATTATTTTTTTAATATTCGTTTTGATGAAACAGCTATACATATGACCTTTAAGTTGCGAAGAAAACCTAATTAAGTGTAATGTACACTTCAAATTTCAAAGTTAAGAATAAACTTTATAATCCTCAGAATTCTGACAGCTTTTTTTTTTACTAGCATTTCCTTGTACTTCTACTTTCAACACGTGGATTTTGATACTTAAGTACAGTAAATATCACATACTTTAACACTTTTACTCAGGTAATATTCTAATAGGTGACTAACGTCCATCAAAGTCATTTTCTGGTAACATATAAAGAGGTAACGCAGTGTCCTTTTGTGCACTCGGAGCCTCTGTTATACTGCTGATATTACACTATGTTATAGACATATGTCTTCTAGTTGTTAGGATAATAGCTGTCAAAATAAATGGAGTAAAAGCTTCAGTATTTCCTTCTGAAAAGGACTAGAGCAGGGGTAAAAAGTGTTGCGACATGGAAATACTCACGTTAGGTCCAAGTACTTGAGTCAAATGCTAAACTCGCAAACGTATATGACCCTTAAGCAATCTGGGGCCGTATTCACAAAGCATCTTCATGCTAAGAGTTGCTCCTGGTGACACAATTCAAAGAAAATCCTTATAACTGTGACGTGTCTTAGAATTTCCCCTTACAGTTAAGACTAGGTGCTTGTTAAGATAAAAATTATTCACAGAGCATCTCAGATGTTAAAAGAGCTCCTAAGGTGACAAAATGTTAGGTGCAGGGAGGAGGACTTTTAAGATCATACTAACAATGACAACACTTTACAGTCAGCAGTTCATTTCATGTCCACTGGGTGTCCACACCTTACAGGCTCACAAAAGGGTGTGTCTGTGACAACCAGTCACATCTGTTAAAAGAATATATCACACCTAGCGGGGTCGACCACACCTCCTCACTAAGGTAAAAGTTGCTCTGAAAACTTTCCTAAATCCCTCCTAAGCTAGGACTCCTTACTAAAAGTGAGTGTTTGGGAATACGGCTCCTGGTCCTGCAGAACCGGTCCACCAAAGCCCTCCTCCCCTCCCTGTGAACTTAACCTGTGGTCTGAAATGTTTAATTCACAGCGCACAGTCAACACACACACACACACACACACACACAGAAACAAAGAATAGAGGATTATAATGGGTGTACTTAGACGTAGACTGGTCCGTAGAGAGCACAGTGTTTTCAGATATGTGACTTTTATCCGGCTTTTATATTCGCTCCTCTATTTCTGCCCCGAACAAAACAGAAGTGAGAAAACAGTTTCCTCTTTCATTGTGTAGTTTAATCCAAAATATAAAGTCTCTGTTGTGTGGATGAAATTAATGTTTAATGAAGAAGCCACAGAAAGGAAAAGGAGGCTGAACAGTTGTGCGTCACAGGCAAATCACTTCTGTCTGTTTGGATAATGTTCCCGCTGATGTTCGGAGCAGCCTGTTGCACCGGCTGTGACTAAGTCCAAACTTAAACTACTTATAGAGGAAATTATTATCGAGTTGTGATTAATGCATAACTAAAATGAAAGCAGCTGCACAGAGAAAAGTTACAACATAACTCACAGTTACACACTCCCCTGGGTAGGTGTAAATCATAAAATGGCACATAATTATACAAACCGATGGTAAAGCAAGACATTTATCTGCCTCACAGCGTCATTTCTTAAATTAATTGCGTACCATTTTGCGACACAGTAATCCAACATTATTTTCTAAATTACTGATGATATACTTCAATATTGCCCTAGCTTACTGCGATGAGCTACAGTACCAAGTGGCTCATGCCAGGCACGAAGCTAATGGGCAAGGTAACCACGATGATGGAAGCTATGTCTGATTGTTAACTGGCTTCTTGCCTTAGCAATGACTTGATGTCTGAACTAGTTAGGTCATCCCCCAAACAGTAATGGAGCAACTAGCATCTGTATCTGATTTAGCTACAATTAACTTGTGGTCACGAAGCCTCCAGTGTCGACTTACACCCTAACTTATGACAGAAGTCGCACATAGCTGGTGCGACCCAGAGCTGGTGTTTATTCTGCACAAGAAAAGTTACTAACTTAAGGAGCAGTGTGTCGGAGTCACATGACACATTGTTTGGGTTAAACATGAGCATGTTACAGTCCTGGAGGATTATTAAAGGGATAGTTCACCCAAAAATGAAAATTCAGCCATTATCTACTCACCCATATGCCGAGGGAGGCTCAGGTGAAGTTTTAGAGTCCTCACATCACTTGCAGAGATCCAAGGGGAGAGGGGGTAGCAACACAACTCCACCTAATGGAGGCTTACGGCGCCCCAGATTCAAACGTCCAAAAACACATAATTGAAATCACAAAACATCTCCATACTGCTCGTCCGTAGTGATCCAAGTGTCCTGAAGCCCTGACATAAAAGCATTCATGTGTATTCATGTGCTTTCGCTGGTCTCGCAGTTCAAATGACGTTTTTCCAAACAACTTTTTATGTCGGGGCTTCAGGACACTTGGATCACTACGGACGAGCAGTATGGAGATATTTTGTGGTTTCAATTATGTGTTTTTGGACGTTTGAATCTGGGGCGCCGTAAGCCTCCATTAGGTGGAGTTGTGTTGCTACCCACTCTCCCCTGGGATCTCCGCAAGTGGTGTGAGGACTCTAAAACTTCACCTGAGCCTCCCTCGGCATATGGGTGAGTAG
>NC_065519.1:13182981-13196213 GCF_006386435.1 Epinephelus moara
GTTTGACTAAAATGAACAATGACAGCAATATAGTCCACGATGAGCAGCGCTAAAATCAACCTGTGTAGTTGTCCCTCCATTGTGACATTAGAAAGTGTCACATTTATCTTCTTCTACGTTTTGTTTACTTCCTGGATTTTTCCCGCATGGAAATTCTGACCAATCAAGAGCAGCGTTCTCACACAAGCCAAATCTGGTCCTCTTGTAAATGCTGCCGTGAGAACATGAACCAACTCTAGGCAATTATACAACTTTGTGACAAAATTAGTCCCTGATTCAGACCAAAGCAAGACCCTTATAGTCCATGTCTGCTCATAGATCGCTGTAAATCCAGCACACTGCTCCTTTAAACCACAAACATTATTATTACAATATCACAGTAACAATACATTATAAATACAGTTACACATTCTCTTTAAATGAACTTAAATGTTCACAAAGGAATAAACAAATTTACAAAAATGTACCCTGAGGTCATTATAAGTCATTTGGCTGTGAACAGAGTCTGACCGGGTGCTCACATGAACAATGAGCTATTAATCCCTCTTGTTTGATTTGTGTACCCAGCATGCAAGCTTTCAGGATTCTCTTTGGCCTGACAAAATCAGTCACACCACAGACACCATATACAGTAGCAGATAATACCAGAGTATTGACAACCTTCATTTTTTACTGTATTACAGTAACTGTGATAAAGGGATGATTAAGCAGGAGGAGACCTGAGCTATGACAGGAAAGGTTAGATCATCATCCTTGAATCACACTTTGATTAGATGAATTTATGTAACCTCCCCCAAGTTCAAAATGAATCATCAAAAATATTTTTACATTTTACAGGAAAAAAGTGATTTTTGATGTAAAAATACTAAAAAATTTAGACACATATTTAACATTTATAGGTAAACTATGCAGGATTTCTTAAAACAAAAACAATGTATAGACTCATACAAAAGTACTCCCTCTCAATCATCATTTACAACTCATTAGAAGTGAGTGGCGATGTGGTTATGTGCAGAGCAGTGTTGTGCATGAACGTTGCGCTTAATGTGCACATATCTTTAAAGAACAGCAAACTGTACGCATCAGTTTGCAACTTACGAACTTGAACATCAGCGTTGTTCACTCTTGCGACAGTTAATGGCACTTGTTTTACAGCACCGACGGATTTACGGCACCTGGCATGTCAACAAAACACCAGCATGCCTGGTGTTAAAGCTACAAAATCGAGGACACAGCAACAAAAAAAACACAAACTTGTTCCAAAACGTAAGTGAACCTGGGGATGGCTCTTCATTATCATCCCCCTGAATATGACTCTGACCTGTTGAACATGAGGTGTCTGAGTTATGAAATGAATCTGTGCACAATGTTCCTCTGTCTTGTCGTGGCTGTGTCCCCGCTGCCACATTTTCTTCACTGATTCTTGCTCAAATGTCTCTAAAGGCTCTGACGGATGCAAAAAATGCAGAAAAATTGAACCTGTTCCGAAAATCTTAATGACTGATGAACGTTTCTGACTCAATGTGCAAACGTGATTGACACAATGTGGGGTCGTATTTATTTTAAGACGTGCGGCAATTTCAGATGAAAAAAACAACAAAAAAAAAAAAACGGACTCAGTGTGCAAAGTCTTTAAGTTCCGCCCCTACCAAAGAAATAAATACATGCTCTCCATTTACTTTGTATTGCGTAAAGGAGCCTCCTTGTCATTTGTCTGCTAGCAAACGACAGAAAAATGCCTCGGAGCTGCTGTGAGGTGGGACACAGTACCAACAGGGTAAAGAACCCAGAACAAAGACAAAAACTGGACATTACATTGAGGATGTAGCCAACGCTCATAAAGCTGAGGCTATTAAAGTTATAGGTACTATTTCGGCTTGACTGTTAGAGGTTGAAGCTAACTAAGCTATGTAATGCCTGGTTTGACCTTTGTTAGCTTGAATGATGATCGTACCTGGTAATTTAATCAAATAAATAACAGTATGTCACTACTGGCCATTCAGTGGGATCATATCTTCTCAAGGTAAGGTAAGGAGAAGATGGCGCTGAGACTTCGGGTGCTAAAATAATCCTTTTGAAAAGTCCATTTGAGTCGTTCTGTCAGTTCGTCAGTAGTTAAGGTATTTGCAACACACTCATTGTTCAGTCAACCTGTGATTATTTTGAGTTCATCCGAGGACGCAGCTGCTTTTTTAAATTGGAGTTTCCACACCCGAGGACTCTTGTAGCCCAAACACCCTGGAGAGGTGATATGATGGCAGAGGTTAGTTACTGAACAAAGACCAACCAAGTAATCGCTGCAAAAACCAAAAAAACCAACAAAAAAAAATCGTCTGAGACAAACAGAACTGGGTCTGACCAGAATCATTGAAGCTAAAAACAAACAGTTGTTGTCTCAAACCTCTCGATCTGAAACCTCAGCCAATATCAGTCATCTTACTGACAACATCTCTTTTTGTGTGTTTAGTTGCATAAATGTTTTTACACTTTCAGTAGTATTGTTGATGTGTTTTTAAAGCCATGTGCGTGCTCTGGCTCTTGGAATGATGATGTCAGGACCCTGTTTTGGTCCAGACTGAAAACTCAACATCTCATCAGTTTTGTGCGGACATTCATGGTCTCAAGTTGATGCATCCTAACGACTTTGGTGATGCTGTGACTTTTTCTCTTGGTTTTCAATCCACTGTTATGTGGACTGCCATTTAACTTGCATACATTAATGTCCCCTGAAGTATTACCTCAATGATCCCTTGACATCACTGTGCCTGACTACAGCCTTACAGAGCAGCAAGCAGGGCTGTAGATTATTAGCGCCCTATTTAAAAGGATCTGTAGACTCTTTTAGGGCTGATGTCACAATGAGATCAGTTTGTTAGCTGGAGGCAAAACATGACTTGCCACCAAATGTGGTCTTGTTGTGTTATTGGGAGCCAGAATAGAATAGTCATGGCTCAAACGTAAATTTATCACATACCAGCCGCCACTGCCGGTCAACAAAAACAAAGACAGCTATGGTTAAATGTGATAAACAAAAGAACTGGACAGAGGCGATCATCAGAAATGCTCACATGTGCAGAGCACACTTCATATCAAGTTAGAGAAAAGTCAATCAGAAATCGGGGAGGTATTAAGAGGGATATTGGATTTCTCCGTAACGCAAACTTTTTAGCGCATTAGCTAACGTTAGCTTCTATAGCAAAACAAACTGACGGAAACTGTTCAAGTGTCGTCCTCCTTTTTAAGACTGGCATTGTAATCAACCACAAAGCTTCCTGTGACATCATCCATCCAATGAGTGAGAGCGTATGGGTCGGCTAGTCTGGTCCCGTTGGTCAGTGTTTACTTATTCAAGTAGCACTCATGGTCCCAGAGATTGAGCGACCTGACATGGCGCATTCATAAATTCAAACTGATGCTCTATACTAAAATGAGAGCCCTCTTGGTCGAAGAAAAGGAGCGTTATATTTCTATATGAATTAACAAACGTTTAAGTTAATCACACATACACTTCACTCAGCGCTCTGCTGCTCCGTCTCCGCAAACAGAGTGCCTAGCTCTGGATAACCTAACGGGACATTCCCACAGTGCTCAAATTTTTTGACACTCAGACACTCGGAATGAGTATATCTGAATTCACCACTCGCATCATCTTCCTCCATTGTCTAAAACAAGCCAACAGAACTTTCTAACTAGTGCTAGCTAATGTCTGTGTTTTGACTCCCGCTAAGCCCCGCCCACCTAAACATGCCATACTGTTTACTAACAGTAAAAGGGTCTAAAGTGCATGGTGCAAGTGCATTTAGAGCAAGTCCACTTCTGCTAGTTAAACAGCACATAATCTGGGCACAAAGTAAAACACAAGGGGCAAATGTGCTGTATTAAGTCCCTTAAATTAATCATAGGTGTGTTTTGGGAATAACACAAATTCAATCAGTGTGTCATCTCCCATTCCCTTTAACAGCCAGGTGTGTCTGCACCTGGTGCACTGCTATTTATACGGCAGCTTTAGCATATTAGAGAGCTGAGTGTTTTTCTGCTGAGAGAAGTACAGTAAGAGCAGAAATGTCACTGCAGCAAATATCGTGGGACATTTTAACAGCAAAACTAAAAGCTGTGGTTATGAACTTGACAGAGGAAACAGAACCAAGCTTTTAGCTTCTGAAATAATCAATGATATTACGCTGCTCCTTGTGTGTAAATAAGCACAGCGTCTCTTGTAAAGGGGAGAAACGAATGTAAGAATGTCATTTAAATACTGTGTCATTCTGATTTTAGACCAGGTTTTTGTTGGTCAGTGGCACAATTGCTTTCTGCTGCCCTTTAAAAAAGGGCCTGACCACACCTCAATTACAGACCTACACAGCCATGGCCGCACAGATAACCACAAGTACATTTGCTACTTACACAGTGTGGGCGCTGGCTGTAAAAAAGGCAACTGTATCACTCTGAAACTAGCAGTAACAGTTGCGCTGTCTTTGAGTAGGTGTAAGATGGCGCCCTTTGTCTTAGAGGAGGTTAAATGTAGAATGTTTGCCTACTTTAACCTCGATATGAGCCAAAATGTTGGATAGGGAGTGCATGTTCAGAGAGGGTGTCGAGGTGTTATATTATTAGTTTGAATATTCAGTCATAGATAAAATGCAGGGGGAGGGTGACCGCAACTGATTAGGACACTTAGTCACTCTCCAAACAGTCAGTGCATCGTTGCAGTCGTTGAGGTAAGGGGGTGTGGTGTCCCTTTAGTGCAAGATAAGGAATCATTTTAGAAATCAGTAGCAGTGACACTGAGATTAAAACAGGATGACATGAAATGACCCCGCTGGTGAGGGTCACATTCAACCTGTTCAACACGTGTGACATCAGGGTGTCTATTACACATCAGATCTGCCCCTCTGGGCTCAGCAGCCCCGCTCTCCTCAGTGCTTTGTCCACATTGGGAATCAGCTCTTCGTGGAAGTCCCACAGTCGTTTGTCCTCATTGAGCTGCTCCAGCTTCAACGACCCCCGCAGAGGCACGCGGACATGAATGAGCCGACAAATCTCCATCGGAACCTTAATCTGTCGTCCATAATGCCTGAGCACGTCATGCACTGAAGTCTGCACCACCAACCTGTGAAGCACAAACATAAATGATTTAAGCGCAGTCATGACAAACTGGGGGCTTGTCCAAACAAGTAAACTGTGATGAGTAGATCACGTGCGTTTGAATTTGAAGTTGTCAGAGTATTGAAATGTGCTGTAATTTCTTTGTAGGGTTTCTATTTAAATGTTAAGGGAATTAAAGGAAAAAAGTGATGTTTTCATGTGTCCTCAAATGATGTTTTTATGTGTAGTCAAGTTGGTGAGGCCGTTTCTTCATTTCCTCTCAGGGCCACTGTATAAATATGTTATCTATTGAACCAAAGCACTGAGTGTGGGTCCTGAATTTGTAACTTCTCAGTCTGACATGTTCGCCCTACCTTGGCTGAACAATCATCTTGTATGGGTGGTAAATATTTCTGTCGGGGTCCTCCCTGTAGATGTGCTCCAGAATATTAACTCCCGGCACGGCGTCCCACTGAGGCAGGTGAAACCTCCCACTTGGCTCAAAATGTTTCTTGGGGAAGATGTGGTTCTCAGTGAGGTAGACTCCTGTCTACATGGAAGATGGAGAGAGATTGTAAATACTGAATATCAAATATGAGCCTAAAGTTTGGATATTGATCTAATATGTCTTTTTCAAACATGCCAAAAATAATACCTACATTTGGATGCTGCTCTTGGAGCATGTCCATCAGAGACATCAGGTTGTTGTGCTGGTATGGCATTATAATCTCATCAATGTCATTCAACAAGACGTAGCGTGAGCGGGCCATGGATCTGTAAATACACTCGTTAAGGGTGGTCAGCTGGCCGAAGTAGTGCACGTCCCCTCCGCTCTGTGAGAAGAGCCAGCCACGAGATGGATTCAGATGCTTGTCGATGGGCCAAGGAACCATCTCCACGAAGCCCTCCTGGCTGTAGCTCTGCAGCAGGCGCTCCAGGTCTGGGCCGCAGCTGGTGTTGTAAATCACCACCCTGTCTACACCCAGCAACCTGCAGTAAGATAAAGGGTAAGGGTAAATGGGTAAAATATTTGTGACTGACCAACAATATTGCCATCCCCAGAGCTCCCATACCAGTAATGTCATTTTTGTATGTAGCCTAAATTTCATGTGACAGTCACAGCTGGCTGTTTGGCTAACACATTACGCTATATGGGTTATGGCTATGTCTGTTTCTATTAGATTTAGGGATGATTTTGCTTTCAAAAAGCCCAACACCCATCAACCAGTAATTTATTAGTTACTTTTTCTAAAAAAAAAAAAAAAAACCCACATAAAATGACATGTCCAGCGCTCCACTGACTTAATGAGCTTTAGCGCCATATTTCAAAACCCTATCCGTTTAAAGGTGGTGAAATGCTTTGTGATGTAAATGTTTTGCCTGTTATTTTATTTTCAGTTGGCTTTGCTGACAGACAGCCAGACAGCTACATTAACGCGAAAAAACGTGAAAACTCTCCCACTGCCCACAGGTTAGCTAAAGTTAGCCTTGGCTGCTTTGCACTGCCCACTACCCAGGTCAAGTGGGAGCTAGCTAGGGGCGCCGCTCATTTGCAATTATCGTCACTGTCCCGGTGGCAGGTTGGGAGGTGATGCTGAAACATGGTGGCCACCATTCAGTCTACCAAAAAAATCCCCTTGTGAGTTAGCAGCTTCATTTTGAGTCACAAAAGCCCTTTAGCATGTTAGCTATGTTAGCTCCGCTAACCTTGCGGACCCTGCTTGCATGCTGAAGGGAGTATGGCTCATAATCTAGCCGCTTACTCACCCATGGCAACGTGGGGTGGGTGGGGGGAGACCGGAGGGTGGGCACAATGTTTCCATGGCAATGCGGTACCGTTAGGTAGCTCGCACCAGACTCAGCGCAGTAAACTAAAGAGAAGTAAAATGAACCTATCCACCTTATTCTAGGCTGACCAAACGTCCTCTTTTGTCCGGACATGTCCACTTTTCACGTCCCGTCCGGGGCGTCCGGGGGTTTTTATAAACTGATGATAATGTCCGGTTTTCCGTGTGTTTGTATGTGTGTGTGTTAGAGTGTGGCACAGGCAGCGTATTTCTGTCCGAACCCGAACCGAGCCCGACATTATTTAATGACCAAAGCACTGAGTTTGTGTCACACAGTGGTTACAGGCTATTTAACAGGCCGGGTGTGCGCCGTGGGTGCTCAGCTGCGGAGAGGGAGACCTCCGTGTTTGTGACGGGAGTGGGAGGCGGGAAGTCCGACGCTTCTAGCGAGAGGAGAGGGAGAAATATAACAAAATAAGATAAATAGGAAAAACCTGTCTCACTCTTTTATTTTATTTTCAGCGTTTAATCAAGGCGGAGGCGGGTGNAGGCATCTTTGAGTAAACTGCGAGTATCATTTAAGTAGGCTATGTCGTGGCCGGCCGAGTGCCCTCTTTTTTGGAAATCAAAATATGGTCACCCTACCTTATTCCTGAGGGCACTACTGACACAAAAAAGAGAGAAAGCATTACACCCGTCCAGGCATCTCTGCACTGGCTTCCGGTCAAGTTCAGAACAGAATTCAAAATCCTACGGTTTGTCTTCAAATCCCTACATGGTCTGGCACCCCAGTACATCTCTGAGCTCCTGTGACCCCTCACCAACCCCAGACCTCTCAGATCCTCAGACCAGCTGCTCCTGGCTGTCCCTCGTTCAAAGTCAAGGGGTAGGGGAGATCGGGCCTTTGCGGTTGCCGCTCCCAAGCTGTGGAACACTTTACCTTTTTCGATCAAATGTGCCTCCACTCATGTTCAAGGCAAAACTAAAAACTCATATATATTCCCTGGCATTCGATTGTCCTTAACTGGTCCTTGTTGCACTACATTATGCTGTTTTCTTTGATTAATTGATATTTGATGTTGACTCACGTTCTTTACAGCATTTTGGTCAGCTCTGGTTGTTTTTAAATGTGCTTTATAAATAAACGTGATTTGATTTGATAACCAGTCTAAGTCAGATTTTTGTCTTCAGCAACTGTGTGTTGAACTCAGAACAAGGTTTTTAATCAATCAGAAGTAAAAAAAATAAAAAGTGTAAACTGCGTCATTAACGCCGATGAGCGGAGGATTAGCTTGGAAACATCACATTTATTCACTTTACATGGAGCTACAGTTAATACTGAATTATGTTAAATGTTTGCCGAATGTGTTAGTATCTCTTAATAAGTCATCAGAAATCAGAAATCCTCTTTAGAAGGAGCAGATGTTTACCTTATGCTTGCTTGGGCCAGGTTAAAGTTAACAATATTTTAACGGAGCAAGGCGAGCTAATTGCTAGCGTGCTCGGTTGAAAAGGAACCGGTTTCGGTTCAGCGTCGGAAGTTGCACCCATAATTCACGCAAGGTATCATGGGGGCTAGGAATAAGATGGATAGACCAACGGGCATTACTGGTCAAACATTTTGTCTGTGCTTAACTGACTGACAATTAACCGTTGACATCCCTGATTAGAACTTTTGTGTTAGTTCAAATTAGTTTGGCCTTGACATTTTGTAAACATGAAAGCCCTACCTAGCAGCAACAGTAACACCTGTATAATGTGATGCACTGCAACAGTACCTTTGCAAAGGTTACAGTATTTTTTTTTCCCAATAGTGTCAAAAAAAAGGTGAGTCAGTCGGTTAATTTTTTTTATTTTTGTAGTGTTGTTGCTGTGCTGACCTGTACATCTCCAGGGTCTGTGCAAACTGAAGCACGTTGTTGTAGTTTCCAAACAGGTTGGAGACGCAGACAGTAAAGTTAAACTGCAACTTCCTCTCCTCGTTCCCATTGATCTTCTGGTTTCTTATAGGAAGCCAGATCTGGTTGGCTAGTATCATCTCTCTGTCTGGATGAGTCAGGAGACTGACATGTGTAGCGCTGCAGTTATCAGGAATCTGACACATGACATCAGTGGTGATGAAAGGAAAACCAAAGCTGTCTGAGTGCTGCAAAATTTTTGTTGGAGTTGTGTGTGATAACCAGCCAGCACAGCAGAAAAGACAGTAAAGGGGTTGGATGGAGTCTCTCCTAAATATGCCAATGATGCGAATATCCAAGTCCTTCACTCTCTGATCCACGTAGGCTGACACCAGGAAGTGCTTGGTATTGCTGAGGGGGGTGATGGTCTGCTCAGAGACCTGCAAACGGCAACGTTTAAGGAGCTTTGGGGCGGTCCTGTACGACGTGGAGGTGATAGTGATACAGATGATGAAGATGAGGGTAGCAATGAGGAGGAGGAAGAACTTCCTTTTGTACTCTTTTGCCTTGTCCATCCAGCCACAGATGGCATAGATTCCCAACCTGTGGCAGAAAAGGTAAGAGAGATTACACATTTGAGGAAAAAGGCAAACTGCAACATCCTTAACAGATGTGATCAGCACAGACAGATGTGCAATTCCAAAATTCCATTTTTTTTTTTACTTTTGTTTGGGATTTTTCAACACCTGTTTTCTTTGAGTTGAATTGGCCTCATATTCTTTCATGATGTAGACACAGATTTTCCATTATTCACTTAGTTACCAGTTCATTAGAGTCACTTGTACAGTGTAACGCAGTCCAATTAAACAACCCTACAAAACATCCTTTCCTTGTGAAGCTCATATTTTTCAGTTTGTATTGACAGAGGCAGTGATTCAACTGTTTGGTCATTTTCTTATCTGCAGTCATGTGCTCAATTTAAAATCCTGTTTTGGCTTAACATACCCATGTTTGACGGCACAAAAGCCACTGGAAACGCATCCATTACTCACTAAAAAACACCCATGTTCCATGGCACTAAAGCAGATGGAAATGCAACAACAGGTTGCTAAAAAACACTCATATTTGGTGGCACAAATGTGCGTGGAAACACAGCTGGAAACCAAACAAGAGTCGCTAAAAAACACTCATATTTGGTGGCACAAACTTTGCGTTTCACGATGCATTTGTGCCTTTAAATGTGGTTGCTATAAAACACAGATATTTGGTGCCACAATCGCGGCTGATAGCACAGCCACTGGTCTCAAGAAAATCATCAGTTGGTGACAGAAACACCACTAGTCACTAACATACACCCACATTCAATGGCACAAACATGGCTTAAAACACCACCAGTGGTCGCAGAAAACACCCACATTTGTTGGCAGAAACACAGCTTAAAACACCTAAGCATGGTGGCACAAGCCTGGCTGGAAATGTGGCCGCTTGTCGCTAAAAAACACCCACATTTGTTGGCAGAAACACAGCTAGAAATACCCATTCATGGTGGCACAAACGTGGTTGGAAACGAGACTCCTGGCCACTGAAAAACACCCACACTTGGTGCCAGGAACACAGCTATAAACACCAAAATTTAGGGGCACAAACGTGGCTGGAAACATGACTACTGGTCACCGAAATCACCCATATTTGGTGGCAGAAACACAGCTAAAAACACCCACATTCAATGGCACAAAGTGGCTGGAAACATGACTACTGGTCGCCAAAAACACCAACATTTGGTGGCAGAAACACAGGTAAAAACACCACGGCACAAACATGGCTGGAAATATGACTTCAGGTTGCTGAAAAACACCCACATTTGGTGGCGCATACGCCACTAGAAAAGCTGCTGGAAACGCAGCTGCTGGTCACTGAAAAACAACTTGTGTTGCTTTTTGTTGGTTTCACACAATGGCCTCTGGTTTGGCAGCCATCTTGCCTAGATTTTGTGCCATCCACCATAACCTCCACCTCCTGATGACAAAGTTGGCTCATATGTCTTTTTAGAGACACTGATATTATATGTATGAAACGTACAAATGTAACGTATCAGTGGTTTGCAGAAATGAACAATGCTAACATTTTCTTCTGGCAACTGGGCTGAATTTTTGGAGTATGACCTGAAGAGGAGTTTACAGTCTACGTTAGTATTCTCAACGCAGTGTTATTTGAGTTAACTGCTAACATCAACATGCTAACAAGCTCAGAACCACAATGCTAGCATGCTGATGCTGACCTGGAATATTGTCTTTTACGTTCCTTATCTTAGTTTGCCGTCTTAGCAACATTTTCTAATTGGAACTAAACACAAGGTACATCTGAAGTATTGGATCAATTAAAACTTTGACCCGTTGATGGAACTCAATGAAGAGTCAGGATCACCAAGATTACGGCAATTTGATCTGATGGAAACATGACTGTCTGTACCAAATTTCAAGGACGATTGTTTTATGGGTTGCTTCACTAAAAATCAAAAGTTACCTTTACTGTGGTTGAGATATTTTAGTCTGGACCCAGAGCCACGGCCCTGTTGTGTGGTCTGACACTAGCTGCTTTACTGAATTATTATTGAGGGGTAATAGGTTGTTTGGTAGCTTGTTGTGGTCACATATCTAATCCTGGAGGAGAAGAATTGGAAAAAAGCCCTTCTGTTTATAATGCTGTCTTAGGTTACTTCCTTCTAGCTAAGTAGGCAAACAGGATGCTTCATTTAATTGAATGCAAATACTCTCTCCCAACAAAGCAGTGCTGAGTTTCTGGGGGGAGTGAAACTGAATCTACAGCAAATATTACTGAACAGAAAACTGTTTGAACAACACAATACGGTTTTGTTAAAACACCTGAGCAGGTGTTTTCACTTATCCTGGCTAATTAGACCTCTTAAGTAAATCAGACATAGACCGCACACTCCCACAGATTCTGGAGAAGCGCTCCAGTCATCCAAAATAAGTGAAATCACCTGTGTGGGTGCACCATGGATTCGCAGGGCCTGGTGCCCCCCGACAGCTGCACTGTGTTTGCGAGAGACTGTGCCTAAATCAGCAGTGATTTAATACAGTTTTGGAATTCACAGACAAACCATGTGTTGTTTAATTTGAAGGATTCTTTGGTTCAAGGTCCTATAATCCTAAAAATATTACCTCCTCCCTCATCCTAATAACATGTCTTTAATAGAGTAATGTCTTATTTTTCCACCTCCGCTCACCTGATCCAGTTACTGTGGCATTACAATCCCACTCAAACTGTAATCACTGAGGGCACAATGCATACAATGTATATTTATAATAAACTAACCCACTTAAAGTCATGCTTAGTTTCCTTGATAAAGATGACAGATATATGAACAGATTTTCTCTTATTTTTGTTCTTATCCACAATTTGTTCTTATTTTGTTAGTATCCTTTGGTTTCTGGAATTCGCCAGTGTTTTTTTTATTTTTGCTTACTAAACCCTCAAATGTCCAGTCCTGTGTTTTGAGTCTCTTTATTCTATGATGTAATTGGGGATGTGGATGGGTTGTGTGAATGACATCCCACTTGCTGCATCTCCTCACTCTGTGGTGAGGAGCACATTGTGGCCACATAAAAAAAAGGTAGGAGTGACCTCGCCAGTGTCTGAGGAGATGGAGTGACTGATGTCAAGAATCCTCCAAAAAGGACGTTTAAGGTGATTGAAAATTGATTAAGAGACATAAAGGATTGCGCATTTGATTCTGAACACATACATGTGCACTGCTTTACTGGAAACTGAGGTTTAGAGAGTCTGAGAAAACTTTACAAGTGTTCAAGAGAAACATGTTATTTTCACAGTCCGCAAACTGCAGACGCGATGAAATACATTTTAAATTTGAGGAACATAAAAAAATACATGAATATCATATAATCAAATTTAGATTATATGTATTAGAGTGGTTACAATGATTTGATTTCTTAATTTGTGGGCTAAAGCAGTAATATTGGTTCCTTGATTCCAATTAAGACTATAAAAACCCTTTGACGATTTGGCTGAATGACTGACATACTGCTTGTAGATGCTTTAGCCGTCCAGGTCTTACAGTTCATTTATACTTCCTTCGCGTACGAAAAAAAATTTGTCTGTTTCAAACATAATTGTCACTGCCCTCATCCTTCCACATGTATTTTACAAGAGCACAGATACAGCCAACAGATGGCACTAGAGGGCAGGGCTGCAACTAACGATTATTTCCATTATCGACTAGTCTGTCGATTATTTCCCCAATTTGTCGACTACTCATTTTATCGAAAAATGTGTTAAAATGTTAAAAACTGTCGGCCTGTCTCTCCCAAACCCCAAAATTATGTCATCTAATGTCTTGTTTCGTACTCACGCCAAAAGGGTTTTAGTTCACCGTCATGGGAGAACGTGTAAAGCTGCCAATATCTGAACGTAAGAAGCTGCA
>NC_065519.1:13196386-13199816 GCF_006386435.1 Epinephelus moara
TAATAACTTAGGTGGAAAATGCTTTAACATTCCATGCAGCCTCTCAGCTCAGCAAACGGTAAACAACCCCGCTGGCTTCTCTACGTTTCGCTTCCGTACGCAGTCAGTGGAGCCCAAATGAATACGCTGCGACGCTACGCTGACGTGACGCTTACGTTTGCAGCCGCTGTAAGGTTCTGCTCGTTAGTAATTAAATCCCCCCCCCCCCCGACCACACCACCACAAATAGATTCCTGTCCTGTGGGAAACACTGCACATGTATTTTACAAGAGCACAGATACAGCCAACAGATGGCACTAGAGGGTAGGGCTGCAACTAACGATTATTTCCATTATCGACTAGTCGGGCTGCAACTAACGATTATTTCCATTATCGACTAGTCTGTCGATTATTTCCCCAATTTGTCGACTACTCATTTTATCGAAAAATGTGTTAAAATGTTAAAAACTGTCGGCCTGTCTCTCCCAAACCCCAAAATTATGTCATCTAATGTCTTGTTTCGTACTCACGCCAAAAGGGTTTTAGTTCACCGTCATGGGAGAACGTGTAAAGCTGCCAATATCTGAACGTAAGAAGCTGCAATAAGAGTATTTTGGGGTACTTTTATAGTACTTTTCTACGAAAAAAAGACTCAAACCGATTAGTCAACTACTAAAATAGTCACCGATTATTTTAATAGTCGATTAGTCATCGATTAGTCGACTAATCATTGCAGCTCTACTAGAGGGCAGCCAAAAGATTCAAACAAGAAATAAAACAAAAATGGAGGGAGTCATAATATTGTACCTTTAAATGGAGGCAGCATTGTGGACGGGCCGTGGAATGTGAGGCCATTATATACATCCCGAAATGTGGATGGAGAATTCTTTTCACTAAATGTCTTCGTTGTCTCCTTTGGTCGTTTCTTGCCTGAAGTACACTACACTGCCTCCATGATCTCCAGGGGTACTGCTCTAACATCTGTATCTGTAAGCTTTCAGAAAATGTGAACAAATATAGACAAAATGAATGCAGAGTATTGACAGAAGGCTCCATCCGTCTCCGTAACTAATGTTGAGCAGAAAACGTGTTTTCAGAGATCACACAGATCTATTTGATCAGACAGATGAATGACTGCTGAGCCACTTCAGATTTATTTCATTATTTAATGTATTATTTTTACTTAAAAAGTAAGTGTGTCTACATTTCTCTGCCCCCTTTACCTTTTTCTGTGTGTAAATCCTCACTGTATATTTCCTATTGTACTGTACAAACATTAATTGTCGCACCATCCATCTTCCCGTTTCTAAAGATCTTATCCTGCTGAGCTCTGCAGACATTGGAGCCTTTCCCAAACATGTTGGACAAGAGACAAGGGTACACTCTTGACAGATGCCTTGCTATTACAGGGCACTCAGATAAGGCATGGCAAACACTTTCACAAAACTATTCTGGTAATTACAAATAAGCTAGAAAGTTACTCCTGCAGCTTGGAAAGGGAGGAGTCGCTGGTTTCGAAAGTGTTTTTCTCCATTCTGTGTTCACAAATTAAATATTTTCTTTATGATACTGAGAGTAGAACCACGGGACTCTCCTAGATAATGTTATGATCCTATAGGTTTCTGTTATGGTTTCCAGTTTTATTGAAGATATTTTCTGAGAAATCATGTTTTGCCCTTCACTTTGGCATGGCTGCGACTGTTTTATCAAAGAACCAAATTGTTTTCTAAGAGAGTTCTTAATATTTTGTATTGGTGATTTAACGAGAACCATTTTCTCATATGAATCTCAAAGACCTAAAGACTCTCATATAAATCAGGTTGGGACGTTGTTGGCGTTCCTCTTTCATACATGTAGCACACAATAGGAGACTGTCTGTGTCAGGAATGTTCTCACCTACTGGAAATTCTCCATTTAATTGAAGCGAGGGGTGGTGCCTGGATAGAGCGTGCAGTAGGGAGGACATAACATGGATTACGCCGCAGTCCGAAACAGAATCTCTTGGTGTTCCTTGAATTTTGGCTTTGAACCTTACTGACAGAAGTTCATGTATCTCATCTCTCCAGTTAGACATTTTCAATGCCGTCTTTGTGTAAATGACCCCTCTTCACCCTCTGATGTTTGTTTTCTTCTGTTTTCGCACAAGCCTTACGACAGAAACATCGTCCACACGCCCACTCACTCACTGTGAATTCTCTAAGTAATTACCTGCTCTATTCACACATGGGCTTGATTTGATATTACATGGACTTTTCACTGGGGAGTTGACAGGGTTAGGTCCATTTAATGTCTGATTTAACTGACTTGAACAATTGCGTTCTCACATACAGCTCCTCCGGCTACTGTCTAGATAATTTCAGGTCTGCAAGGGGCTCAGGAGAGTCTGATGCTCCAACTGTGAGTCATGAAACATTATGCTAAAAATGAAAAGAACTTTTACTTCCAGAACCAGAGGCAGAAGTTAAGTCTAACACTGCTTGAGCAACAAGCGACGAATCAGAGAACTGCTCTTGCTCTGCACATGCTGCTAAACCTCTGGCTGCTTTCCACCACAAGCTTTAAATGGTTAATTTCAAAATAAGTGTTTGCACACTCCAACATCTGCTGGATGAGGAAGTTTCTCCTTCTCAAGAGGAAATTAGCCAAGCGACGAGTAGCCATGAGCAAACGCTGAAAATGCCTTCAATTAGATCTCCCTCTCCCTTTCACTCAGGGATGTGACAATCTCTAGATACACATTAACTCTATTAACAGATATCTGCAGGTAATGGGACACAATTTTGCTATTGGTAGCTTTCTGGTTTCCGTTTGTAATCCGAGTAGTATTCTGTTCTAACAAGACAAAACGCAGTAACATCATATTCGTTTTAAACTTTTTGATATATACTAACATCTTCCTGACTGAGGTTTTTCAATTTTAAGATTTTTTTTTAGAATTTTAAGAGATCTCAGTATCTCCAACTTTTGTTTTGACTCCAGTGACATTCATGTGCCGCAATGTAATTAAACTACCCTTAAATCACATATTTAAATGTATTTAATTGTGAATTATTACACTTATTTCGTTATAATCGTATTAACATAGTTGAACAGACACCCAGCAAAACAGACACAGACTATACATGATCAAAATTAAGATTTTTTTCTAAATAAACTAGTTTAAAGGGATAAGAAAGCTGAAAAAACACATTTTGTTATTGCATGGTTTCCCCCTCAGATTATCATAACAGCATGCAGTAGCTCTATCTGCTTTTTTTTTTTATTATTATTTTTTGAGTAAAATAACCAACTCAAAAATGTAAAAACACAGGTATTACAACTTTCTGTTACTGCTTCCACTTGTTCGAGCGGCACCAAACAGTCTGTGTCGAGAGGCAGAACACATTGGCCGAAAATGCAAATGAAAAGCAAGATATATATATATATATATATATATATATATATATATATA
>NC_065519.1:13199839-13248977 GCF_006386435.1 Epinephelus moara
TATATATATATATATATATATATATATATATATATATATATATATATATATATATATATATATATATATATATATATATATATACACATATGCGTGTGTGTAAATCTGCATTCATGTGCAAAAATCTGTTTAAAGATTATCTGAAATGGCTGGTGCATGGAAGAGGAAGTCTTAGCCTGGATATCCGCTGGCTACAGCAGATCTTCAGAAAAATGGACGTATAAAGAAAACTGGATGCAGCGTGGGAGGCAAGGCACCGTTCATTCATGTGAACGTTGCTTAGAGGCACATGAAGCAAAAAAAGTGCAATTTCCACAGTGTGAAATTACCCAGATCACCTGCATTATACCTGCCAATAAAGCAAGCACACTAGAGACTTGCCAGGATATGTACAGCTTAAGGCAAATTTGAATTCAGAATTAAATTTACTTTTAAAATAACCAAAACTGAGGTAATTAGGCATGAACCAACATCAATGACTCAGGGCTAGAGACAAATGCTCAAATGTTTACTTTGATATAAAACATACCTTTTTTGGTGAAGTAAACAAGTTAGACTATCTCCTTCAAATGCTGAAAAAAAAACTTTGAATATATTATACTATTATAAATGTATCCATTTGGTTTGCCTTGATAAAAGCTTGTTCATTTGTCATTTGTTTGTTAATGTCGGAGGCTTTTGGTAAATTATTTAAAATAGATATAACCAATTACTTGGAGATTTTACAATGCAACGTCGGAAAAAGAAAAAGACTAATATCCTACGTCCCATGTCTTAGCATTTTTTAGACTTCTGAAAAAACTGATTTAAGACTTTTTAATGCCAATGAAGGCTTTATTTTTAGATTAATAAATTCAATGCCTTTAAAGACTTTAAGGCTCTGCAGGAACCCTGCTTACACCAGCCAAGTGGTTAACTTCCAGTTTAGCCCTCCACTATCTTCACTGGGGTAATAATAAATTCATCTAGGGGTTTTCTAGACTTTCGAAATGTTATCAAACCGAACTGACCAATTCCCAACAGTGAAATCAGTCATTTTGTAGTGGTTGTGACCTTAGAAAAAGTTTTCTCCACTGATTTACAAAGGTCTCCTAAACAATGTAGGTCTATGCAGAAAAGTCTGTCTGGGTCCCATGGCATCATTTGGCGAAAAACAGAAGTTGTAATTCCACATTTGTAAAATTGACTTCAAAGCTCAAGGCTTTTTCTGAGGGCTCTCATTTCCCCAAGAGGCTTATCATTGTTCAGAGAGAGGATAAACAGAGGCACAGTGACAAGAAATAAATCAAAGGTTAAATCATGATGCAGATTTTCTTCCACATTACTCACACATACTCTTGAGACAGTGCATCACAGCCACCCACACATCCACACACACGCACCACACACACACACACATACCACACACACAAAATCCTGGAACACTGCCTTTTTAAAGCCTTTTCACAACTACTTGCGCACTGACACTGCTCCTCTGAAGAAAGCACAGTTTATCTTAACATTACAGCTGCAAAGGAGCTTATTCATGTCTGAACCCATGAGCTGTGTGAACATAAACTACAAGTAAACGCCATGTTATCATGCAGAAAGAACAACCAGTCCTTAAGGTGTAAACACTAGAAAGCATACACGCTGACTCATATTTGACTGATAAAAAAATCAACATGTGCCTCAGTGTAAAGATACTGTTTACATGTAAGGACAAAGCCTTGGATAACACATGGGGACGCTTCCCAAAATAAATAATAATATTATAAAAACTTCTATACCTCAGCCTCATATGGAGATTAGAACAGCACAGTTTTGCATTATCCCATGGCTGGACCAGTTAGGAACCACTATAGACTGTTTTGGTATGAGTTGCAGAGTGTTGGAGATATCGGCTGTAGAGATGTCTGTCTTCTCTCCAGTATAATGGAACTAAATGGCAAACATCTCTACAGCCGATATCTCCAACACTGCAACTCACACTAAAACAATCTAGATCAGTGGTTCCCAACTGGTTCAACCATGGGATCCAGATTTCTTACTTACTTACTCATCAGTTCAAGGTCCACACAGTTTAATATATTCAGCATCATACTTGTGTTTGGCCATGTCTTAGAGCTAGTTTGCTGTCTCTGTCAAGTAGCTGTCTGTTCCTCACACGCTCTGCAGCAGGAAATAACACTTCAAAATGAAACTTCTGTGCTCGAAATGCACTATACTTAAGCTAGGTGCACAACCAAATGCATTGACGGATTGACGCTGACTGGAAGTCATTCATTCCAATGGAGGTGAAAATGACGGATAGTAACGGACTAGCGCGCAGAACGGCAGCGGTTCTGTTGACCATTGGACCGTGGAAGCGTTGGATTTTTCCTACTCGGGCGTTGACAACATGGGAGAAATGGAGCGTTACGGTGCCGGAAGTAGGAAATAAATTGCAATAAGCAGTTGTAAACAAACAATATCTCATTTATTTATGCAAAAGAAAAATAAGCATAAGCTTTGTTTGCCACTATTAAAAGTGATTGTTGATCATAGGTTGATTTCTGTGCGGTTGATAATTAATCTATATTTTCGAATTTTGCGCTCATTTCCATAGCCCATTTCGCGCCTATATATCAGCTCTTTCAATAGCACACTACTCAACTCGTCTCAGTTCAGTTGGTACAGTGACAGTCAAGTCAATGTCTTTGCAGAAAGATATTGCTAGCTCTTCTGCTAGATGACTTCGCTAACTGCTCTCGCCGACAGCACGCTAGGTAGCCGCCCGCATCTGGCCTCTGAACCTAGCGGCATTGTTCTGGGGGTGGGGAATGCGTTGGCGAAATGCTTCGTTAAAACAGGAAAAATAGGTGTTTTTTTTTGGTTTTTTTTTGTGGTCCATTCAGAATGGACCCATGACCCACTTTTGGACTGTGACCCACAAGTTAGGGAACCACTGCTTTTAAAATAATAAT
The DNA here is from genome assembly GCF_006386435.1 of Epinephelus moara. Taxonomy (NCBI): domain Eukaryota; kingdom Metazoa; phylum Chordata; class Actinopteri; order Perciformes; family Serranidae; genus Epinephelus; species Epinephelus moara. Next base: position 13,202,785 of record NC_065519.1, read on the forward strand.
AAACCTTATTTCTATCGTGCTTTTCTAAACCAGAGTTACAAAGTGCGTTACAGTACCGTACCATATGAAAAACAATGAAGTAAAAGAACATCAGCCACAGAAAATTTAGGAATTAAACATATATATAAAATATAATATATACATAAACTTATTCACATACGACCATACAAACACATATATACTCTTACATACATGCATCCATACATACAAGTCTATACGCATACATACACATAAAGGCTTCACATATGTACATAAGCACACAGACACACCTTCAAATCCATACAATGTTATATAAATGCCAGTCTATGCAGGGGGGGTTTAACAACGTTTTAAACTGAGGATCTGACTCAGCTGATTTGATATTAAGGGGGAGTTTATTTCAATAGCTTTGGTGCTAAAATAGTAAAAGCATGATCGCCCTTTGTTATAAGTCTGGACTGTGGGACTTTTAACGACAGCTGGTTCTCTGATCTGAGGGACCCTGGAGCAGGGGGTTGGGAGCTCTGAAATGTAAGGCGGAGCCAGACTGTGTATGGATATTAAAGTTATTAATAGCACATTAAACTGAATTCTGTACTGAATGGGGAGCCAGTGTAAATCAGGCAGAACTGGGGTGATATGTTCCCTATACGTGGAGTATGTGAGAAGCCGTGCTGGTGCATTCTGTGCCAATTGTAAACGGTTAACAGATGCACAGTTTAGACAAGTAAACAGGGAGTTACAGTAGTCTAGATGTGAGAAAATGAGGGAATGGACAAGTTGATCATGTTTTTGGAGAGCACTGACAAATCAGAAATATTGCCAAGGTCAAATCAAACAAGACTGAACAACACTTACAAACTAACACATTAATAATAATGGCAGCATCACACTGACAGCAGCCACTCTGCATTATGAATAACTGAACTTTTGATCCTTCAGGGTACATCTTGTCACGAACACTATTAATTTACATGATATTTTGCTTGACTTTTGCCTGTTAGGAGTAGCCCATTTTTCTAATGTGGCAATGCTTATTTTTGCTCCAGCAAATGATTTGAATACTTCCTTTAAGCCTACAATACAAAGGGTTAACATTATGTAGTAGTATAAACTCCAGGTCCAGTACAAATGCTGCTGGGATGAGCTGTTAACAGAGTACCAACCGAACTTAATACACAAACAGTGTATAATGTTAGTAAAGCTGCACTCTACATGTTATAATATGACAGTCTCGTGATATTTTAGGACCAGTGTTATACAGGCTGTATTGAGTGCATGACATGAACGCTGTGGAATATTATCAATTTTTTACCGTTAGTCGAGAAGATACTCCGAGTACTAAAATAGATCTTCACTTTATACTTCAATTACCACACTTACAAATCAGTTCTGTTAGTTATAATGTTAATATAAAGACACTGTTAAACATAAAGTAACTCACTGGGAGCTGAAGTGTAGCTCTCCCGCTGTAGGACGGTTAGCGGTTGAAGACCCCCGGAGAAGGTAGAGGTGGGCGGATCGATCCCAAAGTAGCCGACCGCAGATGCTACGTTTACTGACCGATTCCAGCGTCAGGCAGATCGATACCGAAATAAGGCAACAGTTTCTCTCCTCTATGGTTCACCTTTTAATATTTCCGGAGTAAAACTGTCTGTGTAAACAACGTTCAACTGTCGGGAACATATCTAGTACAACTCTGTGCCTTTCCGCTGCTGCTGCTGCTGCTGCTGAGGTGTCGCGTGCATTCGAACAACACACGCGCCCTCAGTAGTGTCTGTCTGACACCTAACTGCAGTCACAGAGGAAAGAAACCAAAGCTCCCCTGACACACACACACACACACACACACACACACACACACACACACACAGTTACAGAGTCTCCACACATTTCCATGGACAAAATTTCAAAACTTCTCCATGACCTTTCAAGGACCCAAAATAGGGCAGAGTGGGGCACAACATGGGCACAACCTGACAAATTTTAGTTCTGGCTAAATGTTATGAAACTGAGATTTTTTTTCACATCTCTGCTACCAATAAACAGTTTTTTTTCTAGAACTTATGCCTGGTTCACACTACACAACATTTCTGTCCATTCTGACAGTCACTACGTCAGATTAGGCGATTGTGGAGTCAATCATGCCGTGACTATTCTTCTCCTATTTTTGATTATTAGCCCCTTTTCCACCAACATTTACAAGAACTTTTATTGCCAGGAATTTATTTACCTGGGTAAAAGAATTCCTGTGTAGTCTGTGTAGTTTGCGTTTCCACCGCACCTCAAAGTTCCAGGAAATGTATTCAAATTAGCATGATGACGTAGTTGATTCAGCGTGTGCCCTATATTTGGCTCCGCTGGTGTAGAGAGCTGGGGCTGTTTGTCTCAGCCAGCAGCTACGTTTAAAAGTATTTTAAGATAAGTCAAACTAAGTTAGTCTACATACAGGCCGCTGTCATTTGAGCTTATTAGTAACGATTCACTATCAACCGAACTAGCGTGCTGTCCTTGTGTAAGACATAACGTTAGTGTCGGTAGATGAGAGACTGTGGACGGAACATATTGAATATCACTGTCTACATGTTAACATGTCCATGCTTGCTGAACACATGTATTGATAAAGAATTGGCTTCTTACTCGCTAAGGTTTAATGTCACTTACAATAACGAGTGTATCTGCCGTCAACTCGAGTAACTTACGAGTTATCTTCACTTCCTTTCCACCGCGGCCGCTCGGCTGTTCACTGGTTACAAAATGTCGCGTTGGCATGTGTGTGTATGTGTATGTGGAGGAATTCAGCGCCGGCACAGAGCGCAGAGGAGAACCAATACTGTTAGCACTTATCAATACTACCATCTTTGACAATTTAGCTCCGGGGCTAACTTAGTACCGGGTTTCGGTACCCATCCTCAATCAAAACACAAACGAACTGAAGATTGTAGAAATGAAATAAAGTTTGCAGCTGCAGACACACAGACACAGAAGTGCGAAAGCAGCGTTCTTCAACACTCAGCCCCGCCCCTCAAGAATTTCGGGTAATCTGAAAAGTCCTACCCCCCTACTAGGTACTTTTTTCAGGGAAAGTTTGGGGTTGAGGGAAAGTTTTTTACCCAGGTAATTTCGGTGGAAACGTGCCGAGGTTTTTCAAAATCTCCAGTAAATTAGAAAAGTTCCTGCGGTGGAAAAGGGGCTATTATTACTATTATTTCAGTCACTGTGTCTGTTCATGTGCCAGCCGAAATGTTGTCGTAGTAACGTAAAGTGCCGCCAGATGGCAGGAGCTACATTTGAAGTACTGTACGCAAACATGCAAGTCAATGAATCGTCCACAACAAGTTCTTGCAAATGTTTCACAATAAAAGCCTTTTTCGAAAATGAATGGATTCTCTCAGCCGAGAGAGTGTTGAGTTTGAAATTACAGCGCGATGTGTTAACTGTATCAAGGCAAATGGCCGGTTTATGACGTAGCCTGTTTCAAATGAATACTGCAGTTGCAGTACGTAAAAGTCCCACCCCATTTTTAATTTATTACTTTATATCCGTCTCCATTATGAAGAAGTAACATTGTTTGCTAGCTTCATGCTAATGGCAGTACTCACCTGACTGATATCGTGTAGTGTGTGCCCGGCATTACCTATCTTCTACAACTGACCTTTCACTAAGCCCTGCCCCTTTGTGATGGTCCGTCAAGCTACAACCACCTGCACTCCCTGATAAAATACTATCACAATTTCGGAAAAAGCGAATCCGAGAGTCTGAGTCTACAGAGTCTGTGTTTGAACAATCTGGAAATCCATTGGTAAAAAAAAAAAAAAAGTTTCTTCCTTTACCTCTGGAGGCACTGCCCGGTAGTTTTTCGACTAATGGAAGTGCAGGGGCCTCGGGGATTGCTCACCCCCTCCACTTCCGGCAGTGTATAAAAACTCCGGTTCGGAGTATAAAAACGCTGCCGCTAATGCCCTTTTTTTCCTGTCATGAGGAGTGGAAGGTGTGCTGGTGGATGCACAATGCTTGTAAGTTGTGCTGTTGTCCATGTTTTTCGTGACAAGACAGCGTCCTTTGATGCCATTTTGGGTGGAGCGGTCACCATGGACACGGAGCTTGCTGTTTCTGTAGGTACACATTTCCTGGGGACACCTGCACATCTTGGCCCCGCCCCCTCCATTGTGATTGGCTGAAGCGCAGCATCATTCAACCTCAAAGCCCCCCCAACCTCCCCACCCCCCTGTAGTTGTCTTTCACACAGGGCTGCCGACAGATTCAAAATCTGTCTTGAGAGATTAGTGTTTGAAGGATATATCCAGGATGTCAAACTGGTTACAGCAAGTTAAAAAGACAAAGATAGTTAGAAGCTAAAGCCGAACTATAGGCTACAGATCAGTGTAAAAGTGAACCACCACATCACTGCTGATCACCACACAAGACAATGAATATAAAGGGAAACTTTGCTTAAATATCAGCAAAGTTTCCCTGCTTCCCTTCCCTGGTTCCTGTACAGCAAGGTCGGTCTTTGTTNAACTTTGCTGATATTGAACCAGCTGTGTGGCATCACAGTGTGTGCAGATGAACAGTGTTTGGCTTTGCCCCCTGCCGCTGCAAGCACCCGGACCTCCGCCACCGGATGAGCAGTGAGAAGTCAAACATCATTCATCTGCGCACTGTGATGACACAGAGCTGGTTAAATATCAGCAAAGTTTCCCTGCTTCCCTTCCCTGGTTCCTGTACAGCAAGGTCGGTCTTTGTTTCACTGTTATAATCATTAAAAAGCAAAAGCAGCATGTGTATACATTCAGTAGGCTATATCTTCAGTAGCTAGCTAGCTAACCCTACACTTTTCAGGGTTTGATTTTGGTTTTGGAACAGGGAAGAAACGTATCTTTTTCCAACCTCTCCAGATAACGAGTATCATTAATTCACAACATTTTCATTGACCCCATCTACGAAAAAATTCTGTGGGCGCCACTGTCTCCTCAATAAAAGTACTTAAGCTGTTTCTGGCCATGTTTATTTGGTTATCTGATCGAAACCAAATTTTCTGTTGTTGCCTGCCCCTATTAGAGGGTTAGGCTAATGTCTGAACCCGTTTATTTGATTTGATTTCTGCTGCCACTTCACCCTCTCTTCCCCTCTATCTGCTCCTTTCTCAGCTTCTCCAACATTGTATTTCTGTTTTAAAGTCAGTGTTTATTAAACTCAGCGCTGGGTGTGACCAACCGCGTGAACAATTTCATGAAACTGCCTCACAGTGAAATAGAAAGAAGTCAAACACACATAGAAAATAAAAACACGTTAAGAAAACAAGTAAGTGGTCTCTAACTTGTCTTAAGGTGTAACACTATGTAGCCTACAGCTGCTCTCACACACACACACACACACACACACACACACACACACACACACACACACACGGAGCAAATGACCCTATTCATCATTAAGCACTAATAGTCTAGAGCATGTCATACAAAGCAACGCACCATTAAAGGCATTATAAGCTCATTAATGTTATGTGGTATTAGCCTACTTCACTGCATGTTGCTCTTTGCTTGGCAACCCGTGAACTCACAAGGGCACACGTTTCCTGTAACAGCTACAACGAGATAAATCAGTTAAAATACATTCAGAGAAGTTTGTCTTCTTTACAGCTGCATTAACAATTAGAGTCAAAACCTGCAGGCTGTATGTATTGTGTTTTTTCTAGGGCGGGATAGAGAAGGTGACAGTTCTGATGGTTTTCATATTTCTGAACTTCTTCTTTCATGCATCAATCAGTGACACACAGACTGCAGCCAAGTTTGTCTTATCGAGGGCGTAGGAGTGGTTTCAGTCATGTGTGGTGACAGAATGAAGTCAGACAACAACAAAGGGGGAAGTGTTATTTTCTTGTTATATAAATGTGTGTCACACACAAATAATAAATTACTTTGGTTATCATGCCACATAAGCCGCTGCATTATAATGCACTAACCCAGTAACCACCTACCTATCAATTGGAGCATCTTCTTTACGAGAATTACCAGGAAATACACCGACCAGCCACAACATAAAAACCACTGACAGACACTGCTGCAGATCAAGTACACTCATGGCAACAACACTCCCTAGTGTCAGTGGCCCCCAAGCAGGACAATGTACCATGGCACACCGGAAAAACTGCCCAGGAATGGCCTGAGAAACATCCGGGGAACGTGCTGGTACTCCACCTCGCAACCCACAGGACTCATGTGAACCGCCACCACCGCAATGCCAGACACCACAGCCTTGGTGGTGGCCCCGCCATGGATCAGACTTCACCGTAGGGCAGAGTCCTGCAACCAGAATCACTTTTATCAATCCGCAATTCCTTTTATTTTGAAAGTCAATAACACAAGATGAACCTTAGACCCCATCGTCACATTCGTCACCGACGTGGAGGACTCCAGTGATGAAACTTTGCAGCCTGTGGATGAGGTGGCAGCCTACATCGAGCACAAGACACCCAAGCAGGATCATTTTGAGGTTTTATGGTGGTGGAAAGAGCATGCTGAAATGTTTCCCAACCTGGCAGTGACTGCGCAAAATATTTTTGCCATACCAGCATCGAGCGCAGCCGGCAAAAGAGATTTGTGAGTGACTGTAGCCCGTGTGTGTTAGGTCACAGGTGCAGGTCAGGTCGCTGGACTTGTATTAACAGGTGTGGGCAGGTGCAGCTTTGACTTCGACATAATGACAGGTAACGGGTTGGTGTTGGTACTGAGCTTTACAGGTATGGGCAAAAGGGACTTGTGTCGTGCAGGACTCTGGGGTATCGTGACATCCCCAGATGCTTAATCTGATTGGGATCTGGTGAATCTGAATGCCAGGTCGATGCCTTGAGCTCTTTGTCGCATTCCTCTGGCTACCATCAGGGAGTGTCATTACCATGCAGCGGTGTAGTGGTCTGCAATAATATTTGGGTGGGTGGTGTAAGTGGCATCCACATGAATGCCAGGACTCAAGGTTCCACCACAACACTGCACTGTAACAATGATCAATGCTTTTCACTTGACCGGTCAGTGGTTTTAATATTGTGGCTGGTGTAGAGTCTGCCCCCTCCTAATCAGCTCCAGACTGTTCAGAACTCAGTTGCCAGGATTTTAACCAGAACCAGAGACGTGATCACATCGCTCCAGTTTCAGCTTCTTTACACTGGCTCCCATTTTGTTTTAGAATAGATTTTAAGATTACTGATTACTTTTAAGGCTCTTCGTGGTCTCTCTCCCAGCTATATCTCTGACCTCTTAGTGCCGTAGACACCAGGAAGTACTTTGAGGTCCTCGGGCAGAAGCCTGGATGAAAACTAAAGGGGACAGAGTGCTGTCAGGGCCCCGGGGCTCTGGAACAGTCTGTCTGAGGAAATCAGGTCAGCCAAGGTAGTTATCTGTTTTAAGTCCCCTCTTAAAACATACTTTTATCGGACAGCCTTTCCTGATTTTACTTGAGTTTTAAGTTCATTTAGACTGTCTTTTATTTCCTCAGGTTTTATACACTAAAGTGTTTTTATCAGTTCTGTTAAAAGTTGTTGTTTTCACGTGTCTGTTGTCTGTTTTAATTACCGACACGTAAAGCACTTTGTATCTCTGTTGAGAAGCGCTTTATTGATAAAGATTATTATTACAATCAGTAACAACTGAGGGCCACTCTAATGAGCATTTTAACACTTGGTTCCAGCTCGGATTCAACTTCTTTCTCCCCTTGTTTCTGAAGTCAGCATGTGTAGGACCTACTCTCTAAACCTAGGGCTTAATTTCCACTCAAAATTCTGTTTTTGTTCCTCTCACTTTTACAGTTTGCTTGATTTCATTCACTAAAAGATTACTCCACTGTGTCCTCTTAATTTTCCAACTGCGAAAATCCAGATGGGGTTGATGCCCAGTATAAAATGCCTTCTGCTGGTAAATGATACATCTGTGTTAATAAAACAAGAAAGCCAAGAACTGGGTTGTGTGTAACAAGTTTCACCTGGCATTCATGAAATTTCAGAAGGGTGGAAAGAAGGGAGGTGGGGAGGGAATATCAATTTTTGTTTCCTTAAAAGTGAACTGAGTCACTCCTCAAATTCTTCACAAAATAGGGTGTGTTCCACCTTGTCCCAAAAGACACATGCACAACGACACCAGTGGATAATAAATAAACAGAGTTGTCAAGATAAAAGACAGATTTGGCATATTTCAGTCAAATAACCCCAATAAATAAAAATGAATAAATTGCCAGTACCTTCCAAGTTTCTTTTCTTATTCTCTTGAGCTAATGCCTTCTAAGACTTCATGTGTTACTTTGATGAACACTGACAATGAATAGATTTAAAATAATAGTCACCAGTATAACACACAGAGAAATCACTGGAGCCCCAGCGAAGCAGAGAAAGGTTCCATGTACGCTATGAGGAAGTAGAAAAATGTAAGAAAAGGAAAGCATAGAAAGGCAGAAAACTATAAAGGTTAAAGTATTACCAGTAACAGTGTGATGTTTAATCTAACAGGCTGTGAGCCAACACACACAGACCAATAAGCAACAGATCGTTCCTTATATCGTCTCACCACATCTTGACGACTATATCCGAATCATTTGTAAAATGTTGGATCTTTGATGTTTCCCTCTCTGCTGAAGCCCTGAGCCGACACAGTGATCCGATCAGTCTGACGAACCTCATTCTTGCTCGGACTCAAGTCACTCAGCAACACAGTATCGCGCTGAACGCCTTTGGAAATAAACTACCAATATACTTTGCCCCTGGAGCACCAACACAAAAGACTCCAACCTACTTGGCACCACCTGCCAACATGCAAGCAAACCTGAGCATTGAGATTATGGATTAAGTCGGTGTCAAATGTCTTTTGATGGGAAGTGTTGAAGGAAAGGTTCCTTGTTCAGGGAAATGCTGCTCATTCATGCTGAGAATAACAAGTATTGGCAGTTACATTAGTACTAATGATAAGTCACATTCTAATAATAGCTGTACTCAGGAGTAATAATCTCTTTAGTTAAACTAATTTCCGCCAGCAGATGTCACCGCAGAGCAAACATTACCCATCATTCCCTGTTGCTGCATTGTATTTGTTGCACCCTCATCATGCCAGATGGCACTTTATCACAGCCATATTTGATTCACACGAAAATAGGGCATCTCAGTGAATATGGCATCTTTTGCCTTTGTCTTTATGGCATCTGTGAGCCTGGTGAAATCCATTTCTTGTCCACAGAACAACAGTGGGAAAAGGCTCCCCAAATGGGTCAGCATATAAAACACAGAAAATGGGAGGGGAGTCCTTGAATGCAACAAAGTGAGGTCATATAATTTGTTAAATATGTGAGTAGGTTACAAATGAAGAGAATAAAAAGGCTTTTCTCATTTCCTCAGGCAGCTACAAGAGGTGCATGCTTTGTGTGATGTGTTAAACAGTGACTGTCAATACAACAGTAGGACGCTTGTAATATTGGTAAAGAACTCATGAACCCATACTACTGGTGAACCACATAATAATCAGCAGGTAGCCTACTGAATCATTTAATGCTGCATATACCGCATATATCAAAAGTACCAGCATGAAGTGAGAATATATCACTGGGGTTTATTTTCTGCATTCAACGGCTGCCCTCTTTTTCAAAGTCATCTGTCACCTAAACCTGCTGTGTGACTTTGTTTGGCACTCTTTGCCCCATTTCTGCTATATCAGACAGATGTGGGCAGCAAAACCAAAAGCACCTTTTTACAAGCTAACCAAGAATCAACAGCCACGCTACACAGACCCTCTAACCCACAGACTCACCCTGACTACAACTTCCAGTGCAAAACCACTTGACCAATGGCCTCTACCTGCTGTACAAGAAACTATTAAGCTTGCAAAAATATCTTGTCAGGGCCCTGACACACCAAGCCGACAGTCGACTGTCAGCGAGCTTCTGTTGCCCTAGGTTTTGCGATGTGTCCAGCACTGTTGGCACTTGTGGTCCTTGTCAGCTTTATTTTTTTTTTTACAGCTGATTCAGCATGTTGAATTGGTGTCAGACCCTGAGGAGCACGTCAGTCAGAGAAATCACTGATCGGCATGTTTGGTGAAGATTCTCAGTCATGGTTATCTTAAGTGCTATATCGTAGGCAACTGAACTTGCTTAACTTTCTCGAAGACGTCTCACCTCTCATCCAAGGGGCTTTATGACCTCAACAACTCTGTAAGGGTTCACACGCACACTGAGTATAAAGCCTGCAACTCCGCACGAGCCCGCTAGAACTGAAGAAGTCTCTTGGATGAGAGGCAAAATGTCTTCAAGAAACATGTCCGGGCAAAAGAGGACGTTTGGTCAGCCTATTTTGCAAGCACACTGTAAATGTTCTTTCAATATCAGGTTGTGTTGTTAATGTGCTATGTAGCTAATTAGAGTCTTGAATCCGTCCTGTTGGTCTTCCAGATTCCCTTTTTCAAATGACTTCCTCTAACAGGTGCATGACGTACATACTAATTGGCCATTGTGTGTTCTTTGCACTGTGTTTGAGGGCAACTTTTGGCCGAGACACTGGTGATGTGAGGCAGAGCAACAGACGGTCTTCCTCATCATCATAGATTTTAGCAATAACTGGATACCTGACGCTAAGATGGCACCAATGAATTGGTGCCATCTTAGCGTCAGGTAAGCATATGCCAAAAAAGCTTTCTAGCTTCCAAGTTCACTTCTGCCATATGCGGGCCAATGAGTATGTGCAGTAGTATTTCTCCTGCTGGCCCTGCCCGCGAGTTTCTGCTTGGCTCATAGACTTAACACCGTGATGACGTACCTGACTTTCACATTGCTTTTTGTGGCTTGAGGAAAATTTTGCAAATGTAAAACCACCATGGCTCAAAAGTTCAGAATAGAAAGATTCATAATTGATCTTGTTTGCAGTTCAAGATGTCCTGTCAACAGTTTTACAGGCATCTCTTTTACAATGGTGGTCTATGGGGAAAATGCTTTTTGGGTTGCAGGGGATTTTTTTATCTGCTGCAATACCCTGAGTGGCCACTGGGAAAAATTTGCTGCAAGGCTGACTGGCTTTCCTAGGGGCCTTGTGGCCACTAGTTTTTTGTTGTCGATTTGTTGAGTCTGGGTCCTAAGGGTGTGCTGATAGTAGCCAGGATATTGGCCCCTCACAATGAAAATTTTATTAGCTGCTTTATTTCTGTCTGTTGAATGATGCATTAACAAAGAACTGCATTGTATTGGTCTGGGTTTATTTTTTATGTGGTATTTATTTATAAAATTGCTGCAATTGTCTTTTAATACTACAATTAAAGACACAAAATTGCTGCTATTAATTATAACATGTGTTGCATGTCTGTTGCACTACAGTCCCGGAGGCACCGGATTACATTATTTCCCTTACACTCCTTTAATGAGAAGTATGACAATAAAAGCATTTTACAGATGTAGATAGAGAAAAGTATTATTTCAATAATTTAGTACACACACAAACACTTACTATGAATTATGAATATCAGAAGGAACAGAAGGAACTGGGATTGGAGCCCAGTGAAGCGCATCATGTGCACACAAACAAGACCAGAGGAATCCCCAGTATGAATAAATAATCAGTGCTGAACTACATGATTTTAAAGGTTCTCTTTTTTGCATCTTTGTCAAAGTTAAAGGAATAATATGTGTATTCTGTCTTGCTTAGACTGATACCACTCACATATCTGTCTGTTACATATAAGGCTGCATGGAGATTGCTTCTGGCAGATTCCAACAGTTAAGTTTAGAAGCAGCAACCAAAGGACACAGTTTGCATCCTGTTGCATTCACACAGTACAATGCTACTACAGTTCTTTATAGGTTCCTCAAATTAAACAGGAAAAGTGTTCAGGTCTCATCTCACCAGTATTTTGAGAAATGTTGTTACAGTCCACTCATTTTCCTGCTTAGATTGTATTTTTAAATGTCCCACTCAGCCCAGTCACCAGAATAAAATGTTGGCAGGACAAGCTCAGGACATGTCCAGCTGGATTCGTAGCGAGAAAAGCAGGTGTTCAACAGTTTAGGACATGTCCAGCAGTATTTGTAGTGACATATGCAGGTGTTTTTCAACAGCAGTTCAGGATATCACCAGCTTANGTCACCAGAATAAAATGTTGGCAGGACAAGCTCAGGACATGTCCAGCTGGATTCGTAGCGAGAAAAGCAGGTGTTTAACAGCAGTTTAGGACATGTCCAGCAGTATTTGTAGTGACAAAACCTAGTGTATTTCAACTATAGTTCAGGACATGTCCAGCTGGATTTGTAGTGACATATGCAGGTGTTTTTCAACAGCAGTTCAGGATATCACCAGCTTATACTGAAAAAAGCAGGTGTTTTTTTTAGAGATCAAACAGGTCCAGGTATGTTTGCAGGGACAAAAGCAGGTGTTTAACGACTGTTCAGGACATGTCCAGACTGATATGTAGTGACATAAGTGGGTGTTTTCTAACAACAGTTCAGGACATGACCAGCTGTATTTGTAGTGAGGAAAGCAGATTTTTTTAAGCAAGAGTTTGGGACAGGTCAAGTCATGTTTGTAGGAACAAAAGCAGGTGTTTTTCAACGACAATTCAGGACATGTCCAGCTGTATTTGTAGCGTGAAAAGCAGGTATTCTAAGTCAAAACACGGTTTCCTAACCCTAACCAAGTGGTTTTTGTGTCTAAACCCAAATAAATGTTAACCATAGCCTTGTCACAACATACAATTGGAAACTGAAATGTAAAGAAATGAATAGCTAATGTATAGCTTAACATATCCTCTGCATATGAACCTATATATGTAACGTATCCATAGTTTGCAGAAATGTACAATAACATTTATTCTGGCCTGCATATTGTGATGCTGTCCAGTGGCACTGCAACAGTACCTTTGCAAAGGTTAAACTATTCTTTTTTACGCAGACGGTGAAGTTAAACTGCAACTGTCTCTCCTCCTTCCCATTGATCTCCTGGTTTCTTCCAGGAAGCCAAGTCTGGTTACATATCCCCACACTGTCTGACTGTGTCAGGAGACTGACGTGTGTAGCGGTGCAGTTTTTAGGAATCTGACACGTGACTTGCATAGTGACAAAAGAAAACCAAAGTTATCTGCAAAGGATAAATGTTCGGAGCCCCACGCAGCTTTGGGATGGCCCTGTACATTCTTGGTGTCTCCTGATAAGGATGAGGGTAACAATGAAGATGAGGAAAAATTTCCCTTTGATGAATTTTGCCTTGTCCATCCAGCCCCAGACAGCATAGATTCCCAACCTGAGCAGAATAAAGAATCAGAGTGAGAGATCAAACATTTGAGGAACAAAGCAAACATGCTCCATCATTACGGCAATGAGAACTCCTTCAGAGATGTGAATGTGACAAAGTTTTATTTGAAACACTTGTTTAATCCTGCACATCTCATTGAATTCCTCTGTGTAAGTATAAACGAGTTAACAAAAGCCTTGTCAAGTGCAAAATAGTCTTTGCTAACTCTGTTTCTATTTTTAACAGCGTGTGCGTGTGATGTTTCAACAACACCTGTCTTCTTGATGCCAAAGTTAATTTAGCAAAGTGTTCCCAAGTAAAGAACTCCTTGATCTGCACTTATACACTGACTTATTAGTTTATATTACAGCTACACGTGTACGAGCTAATGCAATCCACGACAGCACGCCTGAAATAATTCCTTTATTCTAGCGATGTATCCAACAGCACAAGGTGTTACTACATCCCAGTCGCCAGAGGAAAACATTGGCAAGGAACCTTCTGCAAACCATGAATATGTTACTTTTAACAGTAGTAACTGTGTGTAGGCTCGTGTAGGAAACAACAACAATGAACATAATTAAGACAGACAAAGAATGGGTGGCACGGTTATGCAGTGGTTAGCACTGTCACCTCACAGCAAGAGGATTCCTGGTTCAAACCCATGATGGGGGAGCCCTTCTGTGTGGAGTTTGCATGTTCTCCACGTGTCAGCATGGGTTTTCTCCGGGTACTCTGGCTTCCTCCCGCAGTCCAAAGCCATGCAGGTTAATTGGGGACTCTAATATCCTGTTTATACAACAACGATTTCAACAGTAAACTTTAGTTGTGTTTTGGCTGATCGTTTACACAGCGGTGTTTTGGGTGCCTGAAAATGCAATGTTTTGACAACAGGTCCCAGAGTGCAATTTTTTTGGAAACAGCGCCATCTTTTTCGTACATGCGCATTCAACGCTTCTCCAGCAAAGTGTAGATTTACTGTAAACACTCCACCTCGTCGTCCGTCCAGACAAATGTTCGTGCGGTTGCCATTTTGTTTATTTATACGTCACCACTCTCACACTGTCAGCTACTGGCCTGGCATGTATACTACAGCATTTTGTCATTTTTGTGGATCTGTGTGCATGGTCATTGTTATCAAAACGTTGTCGTCTGAACACGGAACTTTTTTTAAACGAAAATGAGAAACGATTCTGTTTTCAGTGGATCATTTTCGTGTAAACATGGCCTAAATTGCCCGTAGATGTGAATGTAAGCATGAATAGCTTTCTGTCTCTATTGCTGTGTCTCAAATCACATACTTCCATCAGTACACTTCCATGTAGTATACTATGTGCACTATGTACTTATTGGCGTAGTGTGCGAATTTCGACAGGGTAGTGTTGTCTCAAACCAAACACGGCCGTTGTGCACTCACCGGAAATGACGACCGCAAATTAGCTAGTTAGCAAACTAGCATTAGCATTCACGTTATTGATCGCGGTACCAAATCATTACAGACTGCTAAATTAACCCAACAAACATACTGCTAGCTTATACCCGACAACAGTACAGTGGTGGTTAGTGGAAAAAACATGTATATTTGTACACTGTCGCCATTTCCAGTTTGAAAAGTGGTCCCTCCCCTTCCGCTATGTAGCCAAGATGGTGGCCATTGAGGCCGAGAAGTGTCCACAGTTCCACACTGCATTTTTCCATACTTCTCAGTGTGAATGCAGTTATGCACTCAAAATATTAAGTGTAAGTACAGAAGTACGCGATTTGAGACACAGCATGTGTGTCAGCCCTGTGATAGTCTGAAAACCTGTCCAGGGTGTACCCCGCCTCTCGCTCAATGTCAGCTGGGATAGGCTCAAGCACACCTGCGACTCACAACAGATAGTGTTACGGAAAACGAATGAAAGAAAAACCATTTAACTACATATCCTACTTACTCATTTATAAGAGAAGCACAAATATCAAGGAAAAATGCCCAAATCAACAAAATCTGCAAGTCAACAAAATCAGGCAGATGCAAAACACTGTTTCTGAAACGCTGCCAGTGTGGTATGACGCAGGTCACAGCTGCTTCTGGTAGAAAAGGCCCTACTGGCTCCCTTACAGTGAGGATGGCAGCAAAGATAACAAAAAATAGTTTCATTCATCTTGTATTGTGCCAGACTTTCGTGAACATAATAGATCAGTTACGGGTTTTTTCCACAAACGCTCCAAACTTTTCTATGGATGTCAAAACAAACGCCAAAATGTAGCCTGTAGCAGACAGTAAGGCTTGTTGTTTTTAGCTGAGGTGATATCTTTTCTTTTGGCCCCTACTGGCCTGTTAAGAGGAGTGAGGAATCAGCAGTAAATGATAGTATAAAACAGGGTTTTCAACTATTGTATATCACCACATGTGCAAACAAAATATGAGGCTGATTGGTCCGGTAGTTTGTGAGATTAGCTGTAGACCCACAGATACACACTCTCACAGACGACCAAACACATGATCCCCTCTGGGCTTATGCTTGGCGGAGATATCAGTGCCGTCCAGTCGGACTTATTACAGGGCTCTTGCACTGGATTGCATTAGACTGTAAAGGTGAACCTAATAAAGTGGTCCTGAAACAACAACTGAGAGACATAAAAGTAAATCCCATTTGATTAACAGCTGACATTTACAGACTTAAGATAAATAACATCAAACTTACAATAACAGATTTTTTCACATCGTAGCAGAGATAAGCAGCTTATATTCTGCTGCTATGTTCACAATCCACACTCTGTATTTTGCAGTCCACTGTCTGCCTGAATCCTTATATTGCAGAGTCACCACACTATAACTGCATCATTCATTTTAAAAACGGACACTGCTTTTCCTTCCATCCCCGTAGGAGTCAAAGTTCACCTGAGTTAAGAGGCTCCATCATACGAGCATGAAGCCCGTAACTGTATGATGCTATTACAATAGGGTCTGTTATCAGATTTCCAAAGCCAAACAATTGAAACTTGTTCTACCACATTTTTTAATCATGGGTGATCAAATCAAATATCACTCTTCACTCAGGAACTTAAAACTGTAATGTAATAAGCCGAATATAAAACACAACCTCAGAAAAATTAGCAAATATAATACAAGTTTTCTTTACCTTCCTGTCTTCTAGAGGAACCTGTGCTTGTGCCTACACCTGCAAATAAATAAAGAAATGCCAGTAATCTCTCAGTAATGCTATTAACAACTGTAAAATCTCACACACACACACACACACACACACACACACACACGCACACACACACACACACACACACAGCTGGATGGGGGCCCCACCAGCCTGATAAACACGAATGCAGTGACAATTCATCATCCTGCGTTATTGCTCAGCCTGCACCCCAAAATAACCACGACAACTGCAACAAAATTGTCCATATATCATAATATAGCTCTCCACATAAGAGCCTTTTTAAACTGCAGCATCTCCTGGAGCTGACGCTGAAACGGGCCCAAGAGTGAACTTCCACCCAAAATTACCTCTATCCATCACATCTGGTGTTACTGTATTTTTTTATTGTTAACTAATCTGATATAAAGATCAACATCAGTAATGCATTAATGCTTCTCAGCCCAAAGCCCATTCATTCCTATTGAAGACATAAATCTTTAAAATGGGTCATAAACACATGCTTTCATCTTTTTAAAGGCAAAATAAAACAGCTGGGCTCTGTAGTTTTTAGCAAAGTGTACTCAGACTGTTAGGGAATATTTTCAATATCTCCCAGTACAGTTTAAATGAGCTCTACCTGGTCACATACAGTCAGCACAAACGGGTAAGGAGAGTTGGGATCTATGTCTCCTGGAAACGGCAAATTTCTCCTGCAGATTGCAAACAAATGAAACTTCCCCCATGTGCTGAGTGTGAATTCCTGGTCAGGATTCCTTCAATGTTCAGCATTTGGGGGGTTTCTACTGGGAGCTGAATTAGCTGATTGAAAGAATGCGATCACGGATACAAGCGGCCGAAATGAGTTTCCTCCATGGGGTGGCTGGGCTCAGCCTCAGAGATAGGTTAAAGAGCTCGGACAACCGGAGGGAGCTCGGAGTAGAGCCGCTGCTCCTTCACATTGAAAGGGGTCAGTTGAGGTGGTTCAGGCATCTGAGCAGGATGCCTCCTGGGCGCCTCCTATTAGAGGGGTTTCGGGCACGCCCCACTGGTAGGAGGCCCGGGGCAGACCTAGAACACACTGGAGGGATTACATATCTCATCTGGCCTGGGAACACCTTGGGGTCCCCCAGGAGGAGCTGGAAAGGATTGCTGGGGAGAGGGAAGTCTGGGGTGCTTTGCTCAGCTTGCTGCCCCTGTGACCTGGGCCCGGATAAGCGGATAAAAATGAATGGATGAATGAATTAGCTAAGGTCTCTTCCTCTCCAAAACAAACTGACCAGTGATTAAAAAAAATGGGTAAACGCACTGAATACAGCAGTTTCACGCTAGAAAAATCAATTACTCAGACATTGTTTGGCTCGTCACAGAAGGGCTGCTAAGTAAGGCGGACAATGTAAAAACGCAAATGGTCCTCTCAAGAGCCAGCGTTTGGTTTGTCCATTTGGGACAACTGTAGAAACATGGCGGCCTCCGTGGACGAGGAGGCTGCCAGGTGATTATACGCTAAAGAAAACATACTTACCAGTATTATATTCAATTTCTGCCAATATATCCTCCTAAATCCTACACACTGGCCCTTTAATTGTGTTATTCTGATTTATCAAATGTACCCTGGAAAGCAGCGCCACTACTGAGTGAATTATCCTGAATAATTAAAGTAAATTGAATTGGTTCAACAGTCCTGTTATCTGTGGCACTTATCACAGCGTTAGAAAATCTGCTGGGTGTTAAAGTTCCCCAGTTATTATAACTGAATGAGTTATATTCTAGGAATCACTGAGTGTACACAGTGATTAATCCAAACTTAATCTGTATACATGTCAGTAAATGTAAAGAACTACAGTGTAGTCAGAGAATGAAATGATTAAAATTGAGACTGTATTTGCATTTAGGTCATCTGTGAAGGTTAGAGTGGTAACTGGTGAGTATAAACCGGGGCAGCAGCTAAACAACTTTTAGCCACATAAAAATATGACCACCTAAAACAAATGACCAGTTTAGGTGTACGCTATATTTAGAATATTTTCACGGCTTTACCTTACCGTCAGACAGCCCTTTACAACGGGGAACTGACATTGTAATGTTATGCTCTCTTCAAAGCCACCAGACTCAGCAGAACAGAAACTGATAGAAATTTTACTCCACAGAACACAATGAGTCTCTGGTCTTTCGCTGCCCCTTGACCAGGTAGTTAGTTTGTGTTATTGTGTGACTTTCGGAACCAATGTAACCGTGTTGGTTCTCATCTGCCTGTACAAAATGGGAATGTAAGATCAATAACAAACACTTCTCAATGATGGCTAAGTCAAGAAATACACTCTGCGATGACCACCGCCCAAAATAAGAGTGGGCAATTGGATTGCATTTATTATATTTGAATACATTTTTTTTCCTTTTACCCTAATGATAAATAAGTTCCTAAGTTCCCAGTACAAATCCAGTGTTCAGTGTTGTGTCGCTGCTGTTTAGCTGAAGGAGTTTCTCTGTCAAAGCAAGTACTCTCGCCCACTCAAAGTGTTTGGGGCGGCAGCAGGGCCATTCATCCTGAGCCTATTGAGCTCAAGATGAATGTCATCAGGATCGTCTTACCAGGCTATGAGCATGTGTGAATGAGAGGCAAATTGTGAGGCACCATTTCCGTAAAGGGAGCACTGTGTAAAGGCCAATATTAAATTTTCTTTTGGTTTTTTTTGGCCACTACAGCTGTAAATAACTTGCCCTGTGTTTTTAAAAAAAACAGAAAAAAAAAAGAGGAAAGAAACCAAAAAGGGATTTGTACTTCATATTTGTATGGTTTTGTGATGGTGCTCCATAGTTTTCCATTAATTTAAAAAGAATACTGTTCCTGTGAAAACCTTCAAACAACCTCAGGGAACTTTCAGGAAATTCTCTAATTTTTCTCCATTTTTTTTCCTCAAAATAATCTTCAGGTAACGTTTCACAAAGACTCTGTTTGCTGAGTAGCTGGCTGTGAACATAGTGGAACATTTACCAGCTACGGAGACAAATATTTCCCTCAGCAGTTGGTAGAGACCAAAGAAACAGCTGAAAGAGAATGAATATTTAACCAACATTGATCAGGTGGCCAGAAAATACCACTTAAAATCGATGTTTCTTCATGACTGCTGGATGTTACTGTTGCTAACACCTTAAAAGGTGACGATATGTCAGTGTTGTCTTCACAACTTGTTTCTGCTGCCTTCAAGTAGCCAAAGAAATCAGTTATTGCAGATTTACCTGGTCAAACTTGTACAAATTGTTTGTTTCAGCACGATGAACGTCACCTGTTAGAGGTTGCTGAGAAGCCCGTTAATTGCCATATAATGCCATCTGTTCCACTCCATTTGGTTCATTCACAAAAGTGTCAAGCAAGAGTAAAAAGAAGACGTCTCGCTGTCATAAATCAGCAGGGGGAAAAAAAAAAAACACTTAGCAGAGTCACTGAGGACCAGAAACAATTAGAAAATATTGATAGTATAGCTGTCAACGACCTGTAGTCAGAGCAGCACTGTGCTGTGACAGAAATAAAGAGGGATGTAATGTGAATACACATTAATGTCAGGTGAGGATGTTCCCCTGACAGCAACCTGCATAATGACCCTGAGGCAGCTCCACTGTTTAAGATGCTGTGCCAAATAAGCTAAATAAATAAAACTCAGCAAATTGGCAAGACATATGAGAATAAGCTGAACAGGAAATATATATATTTCATTTTTGCTCATTTCTGAAGCATATTTAAATTCTCCACAGAGGGAGAAAGGCAAACATGACTTCCACCATTCAAATTTGGATCAATATAATTATTTTATCTTTTCTATTAGTCTTGCTCTTAGTGTCAAGAAGCCCTTTTCAACATTTCAACAACTTATTTCAATGTGTAAATAGGCTTTATCGTAAATATTAAGTATTGTAACTTACTGAGAAGCTGAGATGTATTCTCTTCTTGATGTGACTGGCATCTCAGAGTGTTACTGGATCTCTCCACACTGAAAATCCAAATAAATGTCGGTTCATTTCGTGGTCTGTAATTTCAGCACATCACATTCACTTTTATTTTGTTAAAGGGTAGCTTTGGTATTATTCAACCTGGACACTGTTTTCCCACGTTTGTGTCTAAGTGACTAATGGGACTAACAACGACTTTTGAAATTGCTCCAGTATTGAGTGAGAGGGCAGCAGTGAAACAGGGTGCAGTGTAATCATGTGGGGCAATTGTGAACCCTCAGTTTATGTCCAGTGAGGTGTTTGTTTTTGCCACGGACAGGCTCAAATTATTAGTCTAAGTGTCTGACATTATGGAAAGTATCCTCACAGAGATAAACCTTTGTGTTAAAGAGTAAGATCTATTTTATGTGACCGGAAACAGCCCCAAAATTGCTATCGCCTAACCCACCAGACTCCATTGAAATAAGCAGTAATTTTAGTGTGTATAGATCCAACATATTTTCACATCTAACTGAATGAATAAGGGTGAATTTCAACCAAACCAGATTTGGTGATTGTTGGAACAGTAGAAAGACAAACCAAGACTGCTTTTGTGAGTTTTATTTTGTTTTTGTTGACTTTAATGAAGTGTGTATTATGACGATAAAATTACTGTCTGGTGGGTTTGGCAATGGTGATTTTGAGGCTGTTTCTAGTTAAACAAAAAAGGCTCTTACTCTTTAAACAAAAAGGCCTATCTCTGCAGGGATCCTTTCCGTTATTTGTCAGACACAGACTAACAATCTGAGCCTGTCAGTGCCAAAAACAAGCACTTTCGGTGGACGTACATTGACAATGCACAGTTATTACACTGCCAGCTTCAGTGGTCTCACTCAACACTGAACCAATTTCAAAAACTGTTGTTGCCATTTGTCACTTTAATACAAGCCTGTTTTAAGTTGAAACTTAAAGTTACCCTTTAAAGGTAAAAACACTCGGCTCCTGCCTACCATCAAGTACTATAATATACAATACTACTCCATTACAAGTAATGTTCTCGGCGGTACAAGTATTATCATCAGTTTGAAATGTTAGCGTATTGATACGGATATACTTTATCATGTAGCCTACAAACATTGTCCCAGGAAAGACTCCTAAAACCTGGAATTGAGTTGGCATTTTAACACTGATGGCTCAAAGTCAATAGGTATATATTTTATATATATATCTATATTATATATTTTATCGTAATACTGAGCATATCGCAATTTATTTAAAATTGCAATAATATTGTATCGTGATACTATCGTATCGTGGATCCTCTGGTGATTCCCACCCCTAACCACTTCAGTCTTGTTATGGCGGTGAAGTTAGGTCACACAACCGTAGTGTAGTTCGTTTCTAGCTTAATGTTAGCTTTTTATTCTGGCGATTGTGTTTCAGCTTCAATAATCATGAAAGTGGTGTTCAATTGTAAAGATTATCTGGCTGAACAAAATTTGTAAGTGTCAAATGTTGCCGCAGTTCTTATTTGGGACAATAATCCAAAATCCAATGGAAAATCCCATAGGCTTTTTGACGAGGGAACCAGTGCAAGGCTAACTTCCGCGTCAGCCTACAAAAAAACGCCATCCCTGGGGCTCTCTATTATATTATTGTTATATTCTATTCTTACAGATGCTTGAATGTGTAAGCCATTAACGGCTGCTTATTTTTGAGCTGGAGCTATATACATTATGTACCATTGTTTAATCTATATCAGTGCATCAAATTTTAAAAGATGATCATGTTTCGTTAGAGTGTAGAGAGTAGAAAAACTACAGTATCACACAGCATAAAATGGTAATACTCAGGCACCTTGAAATAGAACCTGAGTCCCAAATACATTACCAGTATTATACTAATAGCAAAACAGGAAATCAAGTTAGTATCATAAATTGTCCAAACACTCTGTGCTACATGTCGTACACAATAGCCGGCCCTAAAGGTCAACAGAAGCTCATTTGAGTGAGACAGCTCTGGTGGAACAATGATCATTTTTCACCAGGTTAAGTTATGCTTTCAGTGTACTCCTTGTGTATGCTACTTGCTGTCTGCCTTGCAAGCTAAAAGTGTTATCCATTAGGTAAATTAATGCAACTCAGATAGATTATGGATATGACAAGATATTCAATCACAGTAACTCCTCATGACTACTCACCAGGTGGAGCAGTGGGAATCTCCTGCCTCTCTGTAACATGGACACATGCAAAATGATGCATTAGGGGTTTAAAGGACCCTAAGAGCCATTCAGTGGTCTCATTAGTGTCTGGGCAGGTTATTAAAACTGAATTGCAGTTTGAAAGCAGCTTTGTAAATGTTAGCACATCCTCTAGCCCTCAGAGACATTTAAAAGTCACATTGTCCTGTGCAAAATCCGTTGAGCAATGGTCCCACCTGCTTTAAAAAAGAAAAAACAGTTCAGACAGCAAAGTTTTGCTTATATCAGGACAATGAATCTACATATTATATAACACCTATTTTTTCCCCAGATGGTGACACTGTGGGTGTTCATCGCAGTAAGCTGAGGTGCAAGTGAGGTGAGATTTATCCAGCTGTTGCATTGCTCCTCCATTTCTGCCTGCTGTATCCCTCCAATACACAACTGAGAGAACATGCATACTCCCACTTATGCTTATATTTATCATAGTTTCATTCTTCCGAACAAACAAGGCTTCTTCGTTAGTTAATTTTCTTACAGCTATATCAAAAACTTTAAAGTACAAAATACTTTTTCCAGATACTACTTTTTGAAGACTTTGTCGATGACCCTGTCAATTATATCAGATTATAGGGGCAGATGTACTAAATAGCAGCAACACAGAGATTGCAGATCAGAGGTTGACACTGGAGGTGGTGGTAATGGAGTACTGGAGGAGCAGAGCAGCATTGACTGCAATGACCTCAGAGAGGGGGAAAAAAAACAAAAAACAGGTTAAGGTGAGTCCTCCAGCTAAGACGAGCATTGGGTGAAAGAAAAGCCTTTGAGTGATGCCAGTGAAATCTTGTCTGCTAGCTTGGACGTTAGCTGAAAGATTCATAAACCAGACATGCTAGCTGCTCTGACGTTGTACTTGTACCTAAATGGTAATATCGGCATGCTAACATGATAAAAATGACATTCCTTTGATGCTGTTATTAAGAAGGTATAATGTTTACCATCAGTGTTGGACTTGTTACTCTATAAATGTAATATATTACTCATTACTTTTCAAAAGTAAGAACACTACTTTACTTATTACTCCTGGCCAACAGTAATTCATTACACTACTCACTATACTGCTTTTCTATTACCCTCCATAAAACTGGTAATTGCGAATCTCCCCAAAATTCAGACGTGCGTCTCTGTGCCAGTGTTGGGGTAATTGCCGGTAAGTGTAGCCAAGTTATTTTTATTTTTACCTGGAGGTCTTCAGTTGCCTGTGACCAATATTATCCCAACTCGTGGAGCAACATTTCATCCACCACATATCCAGCCACAAGCGTCATCACGTCTTTGTAGCCTTAAGCTGTGCACGAGTAAAATCCAGTTTTGGCTGTTTAGCTAGTGTAGGGCTACAGCTGACCTCCGCAGCCGAGGAGGGCACACCTTTGGTGGGGTATATTTCCTGGAGCTTCACATTGTTGTCTTTAGCCCATTGACCTTTTCATCTTTTCTCCCGACAGAATCAAAGTAATGGGAATATTTCCAGCCACTAAGGTAAGCGCCTCCATCTTCCAAACTAGCTTGCTGCTTTGTGGCGGACCAGCAGCAGTGGACGATGATGAAAATGAGTCTGCTGGTGTGATGTTGGATATCAAGTCAGTAGTGATATGATGACAAAAGTAAGGTAACAAGTTAGTTTTGGCGCAACTGTAATATCATTTCTGAAATGTATCAGTATTTAGTTACACTACTGGTTACAGGAAAAAGTAGTAACATTACTAGTAACTGCTCAACACTTTTTACCACGTTCACGATCAGTCAAGGGCAAGAGTTTGAACCTGACATAGGTTTCGGATTGGGTTCGGACTGTGTCCTGGGAAGTCTTACAGCCAAAGCAATGAAGATAAAGATAGCAATAATGAGGGGGGAAAAAAACCTTCCTTCTGAGTTTTTCCACTTGTCCATTCAGCCACTGATTGAAGAATCCTGCAGCAGAAGTCAAGAGTCACCATTACAGATATTAGACATTTGAGAAACAAAGCTTGAAAATACAAATTGAGCTAGACGTTTGGTTCCGTCATTACTGTAATATCCTACACAAATGTGAAACTGATCAATTGATCACTAAACAAACTCTTCTTGTCAGACAAAAAAAAAAAAAAAAACGTACACTCATGCATCCTTTAATAACCCCCAATAACATCTTTTACTGTCATGTTCTTTCCTGTGGGGTGCCCCAAGGCTCTGTATTGGGACCATTGCTTTTCCCACTGGGTCCCACTTGGCAATGTAGTGTCAATTTCCTTAAATATACTTAAAACTATTAGAGTTACATCCCTATCTTGACCTATATTGCTCTATTATCTTGGTAAATTCAAATATTTCAACAGTTAGAGCCTGGCTTTCTAAGGATTTCCTCTATGTGGGAAATAAAAGCAGAAATCTTAACTGACAGGCTGAAATATATCCATCTAATTTTTCAAATATTTAAAGAAGGCAGAAACATCCTTCAAAAAACAGCAGTTACAAATCTGGGTGTCAATAGCTACTACTTACTTTGCCTTGACAGATGATCATTTCCAATCTGCAAACTCAAATTGGATGAAAAAGGTCACAAATCTGAACCCAAACCCTCCTAGGGTCCTCCGGAGGTCTGTTCTTCTTCTTCTTTTCAAATTTTAATATGTAAATAAAGAAATCTGGTGGCACTGAGACGAAAACTGATGGAAAGATATGTTGGTTAGTTCTTAATTAAAGCCAGTGTGGGCTTCCTGCCACCACTGAGATGCACAGACTGGGTATTCATTCACACTGCATTATCTTCCAGTGCATAATTTTTAGTACTGCAACAATTATCATTTAGTCAATCCTACATACAATTAATTATCAAGTTTTTATGACTACTATGGGGCTCAATATATAGGCTATTTTCAGAGCAATTCACATTTGCAGTCATTAACATTCATCTGTTCATCTCAGCAGATGGGTCTGCATACAAACAGGCTGCATTCATGACCGAATATTTTAGCCATGATAGGAATGGGTAGTTTAAATATCACTCATTTTTTCATTACAGCTAATTAAGGGAAACACAATTTAAAAGAGAGATGATTTCACATCATGTCTTTGAGGGTTTTTTCTGCTGTCCATCTGGGATATAAACCACTGGGGATGAGATTTTTCAGGTTCATAGATATGAGCAGCTCGGTGTTCATTTACCACATGTAGCCTAAAATAAATGCATTTGCCATCAGAGTCATATAAACGCTGTGTTTGGGTGGCTGGATTTAAGTTTAGATGCATAAAAGCTCTGTAAATCCACTATTAGATACTTGTGAAAGATGGATTCTGCTTTAGAAATGTCTGCAAAAGCACTACTTTTTTTTGTGTGTGCCATGTTAAAACCTCGTGCCCCCATGAAGCCATGAAGTAGATGAGCCACTGCAGCTCTAATCCTTTTTTGTGTGTTATTTGGCCTGTGCTGAAGATTTCAAGTGCTAGTTTATTGCTGCTGCTTGACCATGTGCCTCTTCCTTGCCAAATTTCTTCCTCCTCAACCACTTCTCTGCTTCTCACAGCTTCACTTGACCGCTGGCAGTCACACTGAACGCATCACGTAGATTTTAATGACGCACCACACAGACAGAAATAGTTGGCAGTTGCTTGATTTTTTTTTCTGGAGAGTTAGTCAGTGCTTCGAGACAACATTAGTGTGTAGGGTTTTGCAGAAAACAACACAAGTCGCGGGTGTTTAGACGCGCGTCATGCGCTATTAAATGCCTGCAGTATCGCGTCCAATTGAAAATGAATGTAGGCGAACTTTGCGCAGCGTTAAATAGGTCGCTGCCGTCATTAAGCCAAACAAAGCTAAAGTTAGGTCACTTTGTGACAGGTTGAGTTATTTAAATAAGTAATAGCAACCGAAAACACACAGGCTTACCTCAGATTGCATGAACCGTGGAGAAACAGCAGGGCATCATTAACTGCAGGTGTGTCTGAATGAACAGGTGGAGTGAGATGTCTTTGGCACAACGTGGTCTTAATATGTTAGACAGCCAATCAGAATGAGGCACTGTCACTACAGATGATTAGGGGCCATTAGTGAACAAACATTAATAATATTTATCAGTATATATAATAGATTATTGTCTGTTTTCAACCTTTCAACACACACGCAAATGCAGTCTCATTAGCCCTGAACAGATCAGGTGTATGCAGGGGTGTTTCTAGGATTTGAGGACATTCAGGGCGTAACCCAGACCTCTATTGGGGGTTCAGGGGGCCGTCTTCTGGCACTTTTTAAATCAATGTAGCCAAGCGTCCTGGGTTCGCCTCACTGAATAAATAATAAAACAATAAATGGGACGGGCGAGCATGTAACGGCTCCAACAGCAACCACTGCCCATTTGCCTTTCTTCACACGAAAAACTCTCACACATGCATGAGCCCCCTGAAACAGCAGAATGTCACCCCCAAAACTTTTTGTGCCCTACGGCAACTCAAGAGGGACATACAATACAGAACGGTCTGTTACATAAACAAGCTGTAGTGGGATGCTTTTTTCCCACTCTGGCACATTATCTAAATTCAAAGTAAAAAAAAAAAAAAATCAGTGTAACTCAATTAATTTTCATTGATTAATTAATTAAACACCACACACACTATCATGGGCCAGATTTGGTCAAGTTGCCCTACTTCATTAAAAGTGCCCTGTATTCAAAATCTTACTTAAATAAAAGTGCAGAACTATTATCAGTAAAAAGTAAAAACTATCAAAAGTAAAACAGCTTGTTCTGCAGTTAAATAGTCCCTGTGACTGATATATAAGTAGCCTTTTTGTTGCTGGCGGATGTTTAGTAGGCCTAATGATGGGGGGACCGATTCTTTTAACAGTATGGGTTCCTTTGAGTTGATACCATGGATGTATTAGGAGAACTGGATACACAGCGTTGACATGGTCATATTCATACGTATGAAAGTTGCTCAGTAGCACATGAAGCCAAAACTGATCGACAAGATCAACATGCATGCTGGAGATTTAGGACAGCTGAGGGCAGCCAAGTGACCAAGCGGCTAACTTCCACCAGTCAAATGGCTAGCATCCGATTTAGCTCTACACTAACTTAAGTGCCGGTAAAATAATTTAATCTTGTGGCTCCTCAAAACTTTAGAAATGTTATTGGACCAAATGAATCAAATACTGAGTGTGATACAAGTTGATTTGCGGGGGTTGTGTTGGTAAAAAAAAAATAATCTAAAAAATGAGTTACCGATCGTATTTTATGGCTCACCTGATCAAACACATTAAAATACAACACATCTTCTATGTAGCATCAATAATGTTTCCACATTACAACTCAATGCTCATTAACTCACCACAGTCAGACGGATGACCATCAGAAGAGCATGTGAATGCACCACTGGCCTTGGCTGGCTTAGGTCTCAACTCGAGTCTGATTGAATTGGTTTTCACTTGTTCCTTCACTGCCGTTGCTACGTTACAACACGTTAGGGATTCATGGGCACTCAGATGTCTGACAGGCTGACTCAGGACATATCTGACACTTAAAAGAGTTGTTTAAAAAGATTTGTTTGTTCATTTTCAAGACTAAGGTGTAGCTATAGCCTATAAACTGCATCTGTCAAATACCATCAGTAAAAAGTACATGTTCCTCTTAAATGTAATGTGAAAAAAATGGAAATGCTCAAGTGTTGTGCAAGTTTTTGTAAAGTGAATACAAGTAAATGCAAGGAAATGTAATAAGTAATGATCCACCAAATAACATAAAGCAAAATGTGTTTTCTTGTCCTGTGAAACAACTAGAACAACTGTATGACATCAACAGCAAGGAGACACAGACACTATTAAAGCAAAGTTTATGAGCACATTAAGAGTTGTTTTGTTGTACAGCAGACATCTTACATCAAAATCAGTATTGGTAGTTGTAGTAATATTCTGATGACAGTCAATCATCATCAGCAGCAGTAACCTTACAGGGAGTCAAACCTTTTTAAAAGCAAGTGTTGTTTTCCACCAGCAGATGTCACCAAAGAGCAAACATTAACCATGATGCTCTGTTGCTGCGTCAGTCTGGCTCTGGCTGAGATGTATTTATTGTGTTCTCATCATGACAGATGGCACTTAAAAACAGCCATCTTTGATAGGAAAGCTAAAAATATACACTATCCCATAAAAGTCCAATCAGATTGTGACACAGATATATATATATATATATATTATTACTGGCTATTTAACATAGTGTATTCTGCAAATATATACATATGTGGAACCCAGGAATCCTTTACATTTTTCTGTTGAGCCTCTTTTGAGTATGTGCCCAGTCACCTCTAAGTTCCCCTCTGGTACAGAGCACACAGCAGACTATAAATGGCTGCCTCATTATTTGCAGAAAGACTAACCAGCACTCCTATGCTGCAATACTACCTGGCCTTAGGTTTTCTGTGTGTTACCTGGTGGTAATTTGATTAAACATGACTTTATTTATGAATGTTGCAGTGTGAATTAAAAACCCCAAGGTCTTAAGACTAGATTTTGAAACAGGCCTCCTCTATACAAGACTCTCGTTGGTACTGTAATCTGCAAATAATCAGATGTTAAAAAACAGTCTACAGCCATGCAATTAAAATCTGAATCAGAATCCAGTTTATTGCCAAATAGGTTTTCACATACAATGATTTTTTTTTTTTTTTTGTAAAAAACTGCAGTTCCTCGAATGGCCACTTGAGGCTGGCTCCAAAATACACACCTATGTTGAAATGGCCAACTTTACAACAGAAGTAAACATGTTCACAGCCATGCGCAAATAACAGTTTTGTTCTCTATGGCTACTTTCAACATTCATGACATGTTAAATGTTTACATTTTATTAAGGCTTAAAGTTATGCATAATTAAGGGTTTGGTTGCTTTGAGTAACAGGCTGTCTGCGAGGCGTCGCTACAGTCTATGAGTCAGATCCACCCCTAGCTTCTCCACAGCGCCACCAGCCTGGTCCCCTGGGCATCAAAAAACACTGCTTGGATATCATTGTAGTTGCACCATTTATCGTCTGTGTGAGACGCACAGGGCTTTCCACCAACTCCGATGTAAACCCGTCCGTGTAATTATTAGACGCCGAGAGCCAAGGATGTAGATTAAAGGGTGTGAAGGTCTATTCAGGGTGGATGGGTCCAACAAACTTCTGGCTTTTACCCAGGAGACCCGTGTTCGAAACCAACACCCCTACATCAGTTGTGTTAAACGACCCAAAGCCAGGTGTTTTTTTAGCGTCATTCACGATCTTTCCCTAATCATAACCACGTAATTTTGCAACTAGACCTTATTGCAGACCCCTTCATACTGCTGTCCCCTGCATATAGATACAATGCAAAAGGCTGCCCCCCGACGTCATTTTAGTAACACCTGGAGCTCCTGCCCAAGTTGCATAATATGACGAGTAGGGATGCGATCACGTTGGCTCCACTCTCTTTTCCAAATATGGTTATTTCTGGCTCCAAATATCCAAGATGGTGGTGGCCAAAATGCCAATTTCAAGGCTTCAGAGGGAGAGTCCACAAACCAGTTGATGACATCAAATCCATTATTTTATACAGTCTATGACGGAGACAAATACAGATTAGAAAAAAATGTACATGACAATAAATTATTAAAAGATACCATTTTAAAAATATGTATAATGTTTAAAATGAAAGAGTTAGGCTGGAATGTGCAAAAATATATATTGTGCGGGATGTGGAAATGTTCACAGGTCATCACCATGTTTCTTTTTCTAAACCAAATATACATAACTTTACATTAAGTAGGTAACGTCTTGTTAAATATGTAACATCATCCGTGGGGGAGTTAATTTGTCAGATATCATTGGAACCTTTGAATTTGCATTTTTGTAAAATATCATACAAACTGTTGTATGAGGGTACGTTAAACATGCTTACAATAACAACGCTAACAAGCAGGTATATTGTTTAAAATGTTCACTACTATTGTGTCTCAGATCACATACTTCCATTAGTACACTTCGATGTGGTACACTATATACACGATCTACACACTGTAATCCTTGCATGGTGCGCTTATTTCAACAGGGTAGTGTCTCAAATTGCACGTTATGGTTTTGCGTTGTTTTGTTTTTTTTCAAACCCCCTCCTCTTCTTCTCCGTCTCCTCTTTCACCATCTGTTTGTGATGGTGGAGCATTATCGCCAACATTTGACTGCTGTCTCCGCCCGCACATGAACCAAACTTACGCCACAACATCAATACTGATTAGAATGTGCGGTTGTAGCTAGGAGCAAGTTAGCTATCTAGCACATGCTAACATTAGCAAGCAAGCTAACATTAGCGCTCACATTACTGTTTGCCGTACCAAATCATTACAGACCCAACAAACATTACTGATGGCTTCTATTCAACAACAGCGTGAGTATGTCACAAAGATCACATCACCATTGAGGGTGAAAAGTGTCCACCATTCCACACTCAACTTTTGGACCATTTTGAGTGCGCTGGTAGTACACTGAATTTTTCTGAACTATGCAGTGTGAACACACTTAGCGCATGTGTGCATTCAAAATATTAGGTGTTTATTACAGAAGTATGTAATATGAGACACACTGTTTTTCAGTTTTGCATGTTAGCATGCTAACATTTGCTAATTAGCATTTAAGAGAAAATGCAGATTAGGCTATTTGTAGTACGTGTTTATATTGGATAAATTGTATAACCTGATGATGGCACTATAGAAAAAGTCAGCAGATCACCAAAGTCAGTTTAAAGGATTCATCCTCTTGGAGCCATGAATGTGTGTACCAGATTTCAAGGCAATGCATCTGCTTGTTGTTGAGATATTTCAGTCTGGACCACAGTGATCGACTGACTGACTGACAGTGAATCTGGGACTTTTCAGGACCCTGTAAGTGTGTTTGGCCTGTTGATAATCCAGCCATGGAAAATAACAGCCTTCCTTTTCTTAATGCATTTCATTTTTAATACACCTGAGTAAACAATCATTTTTTATTTTACGTAAACATTAGCTGCAAACAAAGGACTAATGGGCTTTTTTAGGGGTTTTAATGGTATTTCTAGAATCCCTGCTTGGAGCAGAGGCAGATCTCAGGAGCGAGCTGATTTCACTGGTATCGTTACATTTCTAAACGACTCAGCACTTTTGGAAACACAAATCCAAACAGCTTCGACACACAGGCCCCTGCTCATCCACCACACAAACCTCATACTGCAGATCTTCAAAAGCCTGGCCTAGCCTGCTGAGACCATAAAGCCTCCCATCTTCCCAACTGTGGAAGCGACTGACCCATATATGTAAATGAGGAAGAGTTGAATTTAGAGTTGATGTGGAGTCGACACTGTTGATTTCAGCCATTTGGTTTTTCAGTGCGGACTTTTTTAATCCAGAACGAAACTGGTGCAACAATGTGGTTGATTTTGTGTGAACACTTTTAATTGGGAGTAGGTGAAGTGAAGTGGTTATTGGAGACAAACTGCCATTTTTCTATCATGTTTTTCAACTGCATTAACTTGGGCTGTGTCTCATCTGATTTTCTCTTCTCATTGAACTTTCATCTTCTTTCGCCACGATCTTTATGCACATAATTGACAAGAGCACCAGAAATAATTTCACTAATGAGTGAGCCAGTATCTGTCATTAACACCCGACCGTGGGTGAAATAACTGTGAGGAAAGGAAGCAGAGCTGCCCGTCCTATATGCATTGTACGGTGGCCCTGAGTGCTCAACGCACTGCAAATGAAGAAAATGAGGAAACATCTTCACCAACTTGACAACACACAAACAAATCAGTCTGACATTGCCTATATTTATAAAAAGATACAAATACAAATATGTGCTTCAAGACACACATAGCACTTGTTATTGCTGTTTGTGGATTATGACGTTAATGAAGTCAGCGGTTGGAAAATGCTTAAATAGCCAATGTTTTATGCTTATCTTAACATTACGATCCAATGATATTATTGCAGATATCTCTCATAATGATCACATTAGTTTCTGATGTTGTTTATTATTTTGATGTCTGAATTAGAGATGTCAGCTTTTGTTAATTCTGCTTTCGATAGCTCGACACCCATTAACCTCAAACTAATTGTTTAATTAAAAAAAGGAGAAGGATATGATGAGAGACGTGAAATAAAAGATGCTTTTCTTTTGAGTCGAGCACTCCATTGACTCAGTGAGCCTTAGTGGTGCATTTCAAAGCGCTATCCATTAAGAGGAGGTGATATTTTAATGTTTTGTGATGCAAATGTCTTGCCTTTTATTTTATTTTCTGTTGGCTTTGCTGACAGACAGACACTGCCTATCATTTGGTCTCCACTGGTTGGCTAATGTAAGCTCTGGCTGCTCTGCACTCCACACAACACGTGTCAGGGAGCTAGCTAATGGCTCTACTAATTCAGAGATTTCTGCTGAGCAAACATGGTAGCCACCCTCTGGTCTCCCCCAGGTTTCCCAGGTGAAAGCTGCAAAACCCCTTTAGCATTGTTAACCATGTTAGCACCACTAGTTGTGCTGACACTGATAACGGTGCTTACAGAGCTAACAGTGACAACATAGTCAACAATGCTAAATGGTGTTCTCGGCCAAAAATTGAGCCATTTCTTATGGAAAGCAACCTGAAGGGGACCCTGAGTGTGGACACAATGTTTTCACAGCAACGCAATTGGGTTGGGATAGTATTAATAGCAGTAATCGCTGAATGAGTAGCGCCATCAGCTAGCTCCCAGACCTGGTTGGTGCACAGTGCAGTAAACTGAAGAGCAGCAAAATTAACCTATAGACAGACATAAGTAATCAGTCAAAAATATTGTCAGTGGTTAACCGATCACAGCGACGGATATCAGACTTCAAAAACTTCATAAGCCACAAACAATGGCAACAAAAAGTCTTTTCTCTTTTTCTTATTTTGTGCCTCATCTCCTCAGTCCTCCTGCCTGTAAGCTGGAAATCGATGTCAGCTCGCCATCTTGAAGGGTGTCTAAATTCCTAAAATGCATTTCAAGGAGAGAGGAGGCTTGACGGAGGAGCAATGACCAAGGATGTACAGGTGTATCCTTTGCAGAGGTCTTTTCGGCACGAGTGACATATAAAAGAGGCAAGACTGGCGTGCCACACAGCTGATGATGATGCAGCTGTGTCATATTTAATTTCTAAATGCCGCACGTGTCGATAAATAAGTGACAATGTTTCCTCTTTTGCTTGCGTTGTGTCTGTTTGCATGTGTTTGCGGTTTGTTGAGCTCTCAGGGCCACCATAGCATTGTCTAACCAGGTACACACTGGGCAAAAGGCAGGGTGCAAAATGTTGTCAATATTAAATGTATAATGAATGAATAGAAAAAGTTGTCGTCCAGTCAGACACGTGCACAGACAGACCTCAGGTGGTGCTCAAGAACCAGACCTTTTGGCGTCTGACTGGACAATTTCCCATTTTTTCCTTTTTTAATTTCATATTTTCATCTTTTAAATGTGGTCCATGACATAAGTTCTCAATTAAAAGCGTGCCGTAATGCCTGCCGACTACATTTGGATGCCCCTGCCCCTCCCTCTTTGACTTCCCTTGTCACAACCGCCACAGTTAATGCACGCAAATGGAGCGCCCTGCCGAGCAGCATCCACGTTTCCTTCACCTGCCTTCACTGGTGACAGCCAGTCAGGTAATGATAGTGTTTACCCTAAGCCTCGGCATTGTTTGTCACTGTTGTGAAATTAAACCACCACTTCATGAGTGTACGGGTATTGAAATAAATATAAGAGTAAGTAAAAGATATGCTACAGTATGTAATTTTCGTTTTTATAAATAGTAATAAGAGTGGTGCCCTCTTTTTTCTGCTTGAGCACCTGCCTCGCAAAATGTCTGTGCACGGTGCTGCTTCTAGTTGTCATACTTAGTTTTGTTTGAATGATTTTCAATATCAGAATTCACAAGGTTTCACACATGACAGAGATCACGCATTAGGATTTAAAAGGAATACAAAAGCCGTTCAGATGTCTTGGTGTCTCTGCAGGTTGTTAAAAGTGAACCGCGGTTTTAAAGTATATTTGCAAAAGAAGTAGCAGATCCTTAAACCCTTTTGTGGCAACTAATCACCACTTGGCTCTGTACAAAAAAAGTTGACCAATGTCTCCACCTGCTGTAAGACATCAGTTCAGACAGCACACAAGGAGTGATTCATCATCTAAAATCATCTGTGGAGAAGTGTGAACTTCTTCTAAACCTTTATCTGTAATTTTTTTTAAGTGTTTCTGAAAAGCTTATGAATCTACATATAATATATAAAATACCTTCTGTAGTGTTTTACCCCACATAGTGGCACCAAGGGTATTCGCCGCAGTATAGGATAAGATGCATACTGTACAATGTATCTCTGGTAATGTCAGATTTATCCAGCTACTGCCTGTCCTCTCTATTTCTGCCAAAAAAAAGAACAGAGAGAACATGCACATCCACATTAATATTTTAATTTATCACTGAATTCATTCTTTCAACACAAACAATACTCACTCAGGGCACACACAAATTCGTTTTAGTGCAGGGATACCACAAACTTTGGATTACAAAACACTTACACATTATTTTTTAGTTATATACTCTAGTGGCGGTTAATGGTTTCTGAAAGCTCCACAACACAACAAAACAAAAACCCAGTCCCAGTCCTTTTAGGTGCACCATACAGAGCTCAATCAGGAAATATGCCACAAGTGATTAAAGACTTTGGCGATGACCTTGTCAATTAGATCAATTTACAGGTCAGCCCTATAAATAGCAGCCAGTCAGAGATGATCCCCAGGGAGCCATGGATGGGGCCTTGACACTGGTGGCGGCGGTGTGTTGGAGGGGTGAAGCAAAATAGAACAACACAGTTTATTAATGCTTCATAGATCAGTTTAAAGCTATTTATAAGAGCAGCGTTTAGGTTTGCCAAGATGATGGTGTTTATCCTCTCCATTTCGTTATGTATTAATAAATCCCCATGGGTTTCTTTTTCTAATAATCCCTCGAGGCTGCAGTTATGAATGTCAACATATTTTGGTGCAGATGCACAGCACCTCCTCTCCAGAAGGTAAGAGGTCAGACGGGCCATTTGAGTGTTTTTTTTTTTCATAAACTAAAGAGCTTAAAGACTTTTCAAAACCCAAACACCCTTCATAACAAATTTTTATTAATGCTACACAGACTCCCTTTACACCTGCATTAATGTGTGTTTTGGATGATCAGATTGCAGTTGGATAATGTCTGCCCACATAAGAATAAGTACAGTTGTTAGTAGTTGATAGTGTTTCTTTCTTTCTATCTATCTATCTATCTATCTATCTATCTATCTATCTATCTATCCATATATTAGGGCTGCCCCTTGACAGTTGGGGGGTCGAATAGTCAGTCTACTCAGATTGCTTCAAGTACGATTAGTTTCGTGGTCGAAGTAGGGATGCATGATATATACCTGGCCAATAAATTATCGGCTAATAATGGGACATATCATAATTATGCATTATTTCGATAACTAAAATTACAGCCAATAAACAGCACCGATAATACGAAGACAGACTGCTTTCATCGACTTAATGGCAGCATCTACACACCCTGACACAGTTGGTGGCGTACGTTTAAACTTGGTTTTCAAGTCGCCAATAAAACACAGAGAAGAAGAACAACAACTGCAGCACGCTGTTTAGAGGACAAAACATGTCACGGTGTGGACGTCTTTCACAGTTCCAGAGGAAGACAACAGGATTGCGCAAAGGGTCTGATCTCCGACCGCTCGACACAGATCAGACACAGCACTGAGGGACCGTCTCCAGAGTGTTAGCACTAGCTAATTAGCAGCAACGGTTCACATCCAACACCGAGCTTTTAAAAGGCTCAACTCTAACTAAACTGAACTAACTAGCCATGTGATGCTACAGTTAGCGATTATTTGTATCGTTGCCTCTCTTGCTGTGTGTGTGGGACACAGCTGCTTGTTTGTCTGAGTTGATTGTTAATGTGTGAGGTGAATCAATAGCGCACTGCCATTCTGCTTGGTAGATGTAGGCTAGTCTGTCATGGGATGGTGAGACGGTGCCTGGGTGTGTTTATAAAAATGCAGCGTGACAATATAAACATTTCATACACCAGATGTAACGCAGACCTGCCGATGTGCATTCAACCCGTTCATATGGGTCAGCTGTCAGTGTTTGTCTCAGTTAGTAGAGACTCCACTCTCCACAGTAACACTGGGATTCATAATCTCCCTCTCTCTTACCGTTAACTATATTAACTATTTATAATGTTCATCTGTAGTGTAGGGTTATATAGGGGCAGGGGCTTTGAGGGTAGGACATTTGACAATACCCCAGGAAATCTCTGTCTTTTTTACAGCCTAATGTTGGCAGGTATGAAGAGTAGTTCTTGTGTTAACAATAGTGATGTCAGTTTGATTAAGTTAGGTCAGAGCTATGGAACATTAAATCAGCCATGTTTTCTCGCTACAACTCAGCCTTTCTTACGTCCATGTGAACATAAACTACAGGTTATACATATCTTTTGAAAATACAGAAATGTGAAATTATCGGTTATCACGAGAGGCAGGTAATTATCAGTTATCGGTATCAGTTGAAAAAATCCATATTGGCGCATCCCCAGGTCTAAGCTCTCTTGGGGAGTTCACATATGTGCAAAAAAAATGCTGAGTCATCCCTCTGAGTCAGCTTGGAGAGCTGAGGGGGACCAAGTGTAACATGTACAAGTGCTTAACAACAACAACAATGGAGAAGAAATATGTTAATATACAGTAGGCTATATATTCACATAGGTTTCCTCTCATGAACCCACATAGATCTAACGATCCGTCCTACGTGCTTCAGCCTTCAGTTCATCCAGATCAAGTTCTCTACCAGGGCTCCAGACTGCGACCAAATAGTCACATTTTGCGCCCATTTTTGGAGTCAGGGCAAGTATCTTTCACAACTACTCACTCATGTGCCACCCGTTTTTCATGTTGAAAAACGAGGGAGCGAGTTTGCCAGTGTAGGCCAATGTGTGTGAGAGGGGGAGAGTCCAGGAGTGAGTGATTAGTGAACTGCGAGGATCATCTACACTCATCAATGTCTCTAGCTGTGTTCGCGTCCAATGTCATATTCAAGGTGGCGAAACTAACTTTATATTCTTCACCCTTATGTCAGAGCCAGGCCCTGCACAGTGAAACGTTGCTGAGGAAAACTCGGGTATAGACTCAGAGGAAACCATACAGAAAAAGCCCGAACTACACTTTAGACAGGAATGGCTTAATGAATTTACGTACATGGCTCAGGTACAACTAAACACATAGAACAATGAACTATGTGTTCTGCGCTAGATATGGCTCTAATATGCAGGGAAAACAAAGTTTACAGAAGCAACTGGTACTGCACAATTCAAACATGATACACTAGTGAAACACAATAATAACTTTAAACATAAAATCTGCCAAGACAGGTTTACAAATGAAACAGAATCCCCGCTTCCAGCAGCCTTTCGCAGGCAGGAGGCTACAATACAATCTGCAGAGTAGGCTGAAATGACAAATTTAACACTGCATATTTCATTGCAAAGCAGGACCTACCATTTACCAAGTATAAGGGAAACATGTTACAAATGCATCGCAGGATGATTTAAGGTGTGCCCCTAAGTTTTCAGCTTGTGCTCCTAAAATTTTCAGTCAGCTGCTACAGTCACCTGGAAATCCAGATGCCCCGCCCCTAGCAAATTGGAATTTGCTCTGCATGGGGATCTGACCCTGACAAACAGAGCCCGCTGAATCACCATCGGACCAATCGGATCAGTCTATCTGACAGAGGCGGGCTCTGGGCAGGCGTAACATGATGACGACAGCGCTGCACCGTAGGAGTCGAAAAGTAAACAGCCAAGATGGCAGCTGCCGAAGGACCGAGTCCATTAAATTTAGCTTTGGAAGAAACGCTAAGCCAACTACACTTACCTTTTTCCTTGAGAGAGGAACAGAAGACTGCCCAAAAGCCTTTGTTTCCAGAAGGGCCGTTTTTGCCATTTTGCCGACAGGATACGGCAAAAGCATAATATATCAGTTAGCCCCTCTGTTCGGCAAACCAGTGGGGCTTACTGCAATGAATACGTCACCTTGTTTTTTGCTCTGATTGGCTATTGTGCTATCCAACTGCGTGCAGCGGCATTTAATATACCTCAGTTAGTGCCGCCCCTTGGGTAGGAAGGGTGTATCGGTGAGGACCAGACTCAAAATCTTTCTAGATTTTGAGTCTGGATTTCCAGGCTAGTGCTACAGTGCTCCGACTAAAAAAAGGTAGTTTGGAGCCCTGTCTATCTTGTACCAACATTTTTACTTCTGTGGATATTCAGAATTATAGCAACCAGACGCAACCAAACATCTCTGCTTCAAGGCACTTCCCTCAAAGTTTCCTGAAAAGAATCTGGCATTTTCAGCCAGGAAAAATGCCTTGGTGGACATGGGGCATTTTCAACTTACATACAACTACATTGGCAGAAGTACGTAATCGCACACAACTGTTCCAAAACAACGAGGTAGCAGCCATTAGCTGTTAGCGACCTAAGCTACCAGCAAGAAAGCAGCAAGAAGACTTACAGATATTCAAGACATTTGGTCTGACGAAAGTATACGAGGAAAACTTGGCAATTCGTATCGCAACTGAGCCATTAATGAAGCAATAGCTAAGCAAATGGTGGAGAACAGATACAGAGCAATCAGACCTCAATCAGATGTTGATGTGGACACTGTAGACACTAATACCAGATGTACGTGAATAAAAGACACACTTCAATGCAAGGTTTAAAAGGGGTCACACAGACTATCATAGTTTATGGCCATATTAATCAAGTACAATCCAAGAGCTCCTCATAGCAGCAAGTTATAGAAAGTAACCAACCATTACGATAATTAGAAGCTCATTTAAGTAATCATAGTTCCTGTATGAATATTATAGGTTAAGTAATGGTTTTAATATTCTCTTTTTCTGCAACTTGCTCTGTGCTTGGCAACCCCACAAAGGTCTACACTCAATGGGAACACACTAACAACCAACATCTACTCGACTCACAGGATTTCCGCTCTTCAGCATCTTTATTCCTCCTGGGACCGTTTCCCTTGCTAAGGGTGGTATAGTAGTAGATGGTTGTATGAACCTACGAGAACTCATAAATAAAACAATAACAAAAAGGAGCTGAAACATAACAGACTGTAATCATATCGATTAAGTCAGGAGAATTCATGTCATGTTTTTGTTCTTCACATCTCAAGTTGCATTTAATAGATTATATCACATTTATGTAAAGAGGTGCATGTCTGAAAGGGACTTATTAAGCAATCTGGCTGCGTTGTATTTGTTGTCCTCTCTACAGACAGACTGTGCTGCAGCAGATGGGGTTTTACTCCAACCATCTTTGGTTGGAGAAATTAAAGGTACCCTGTGGATTTTTCTCATAAACAGACTACTGTTGTGTTTAAATGCAGTGTTTCTGACCAAAGTGCATTTAATGTGCCCCTGAGAGCAAATAAAATTTGTTCATTTCCTTCCTCAAAAAACATTTAAAATGCCAATTCTAAATTATGCAATGTTTATTCCCATGTTTGCTAGCTTGCAGTTTTCTTCTTTACTGCCCTTACAAGTGCAGCACAAAACTTCTTCATGAAACACCGCCACCAACTGTCAGTCTGAAGAACAGCCTGACACCTGACGCAGGACCTCTGGGTTTAAGTAGTGAAGCCAATGTGGAAATGCCTCAAAGTTGCATTCTTTCTAATGGTCAACAGGGGGCAACTCCACCGGTCCGCTTCCCTTAGTTACTGTTGCTAGGTCGGACAAGCTTGACAAAACAAAACATGGTGACGCGGATTTGTTTAAGCTAAGTGCCACAGTGTTTCTAAGCATTAGCCAATACAGCTTCGAGATGTCGACAGCAAGGACTACAGTATGTGATGGAAGGATATATTCACAGTGTTAACTTTTATTAACAAGGTAAAACGAAGTGAATTGAGGCTTTTGGACTCAATGAAAAAGGGAAGAGTTGAGAACAAGTATGACAGGACTATAAGTCAACATTGCTCTGTGTCACTTCTGATGACCAAAAAAATACTCTGTGTATTTATTACTGAATAGAGACCACGATGCTGACCTAACGTTAGTGTCTCTTTGCTGCATTAGTAATGTTAGTTACTTTTCTGGCTAACAATAATTCAGTCTTAAAAATATGCCATTAACCAACCTATATGTCCTTTTTCAAATCTCCTCATTGTTACCACACAAATGAGGAGGAAGCAAACCTGACTGATGTTGGTAATCTGACATTAGGCTAACTCCACTTGATGTAGCTCTACGTTACCTATTTAGTTAGCTGGCCAGTCGTTTCAGGATTTTGCAGGCTGTTCTTGGGGTGTTGTGGCCTGAAATGCCTGACTTCACAGCATTTTCCCCCCCAAAAAAAGAGGCATCTCTTGGCATGAAAGTTGCAAAAGCAGCTGCTATGCTCTCTCAAATTTGGTGCCTATTATTATGAGCATTCAGTGTTTCCCACAGAATTAGAATGCATTGTGATGGTGGTGGGGGACTGACAGCTGATTGTCGGTGATCAACTGTTGTTGCTGAGTTAGCACTAGCTAATACAACAGTAGCGGCAAACATCCAACACCGAGCCATGAAATCTCACTGTGACGCCGAAACAGCTCCACTTTGTTGTTAAGTTCGTTAATAACTATGCCATGTAATCGGTGGTGTAGTGGCAGTTGATGAGGTGGGTGTACTACTAGGTAGATAGCTAGGTTACCGATGAGGAAGTGGGCATACTCTCCTAATTACAATGGCTGTTTTGCTGATAGGTGGGTATACTGTCACTGGATAGAAAAAGAAGTGGGTATATCCCGTATACCTGAGTATACCCTCCACTACACCACTGCATGTGATGCTAACAGTTAGCCCTGACACCATGTGTGTAACTTTGTCCCAGGCATGGAGCTCACTCTCCTGGTGCAGCAGTTACATGATAAACAGAGAGAGCAAATCAATACGCCGCGATAAAGTTGCAACATTTAGACAATACTGCAAGGTCACACAGAGCTCACAGAGATTGGCTGAATTTGCTCTAATTGTTGCAATTGCAACATCGCAACATCCTGGAGGGACTGATTAGCGTTTTGTTAACATTAGCTCACTGTTGACTGAGGCTCTGTCAGGTTCCAAGCTCGCTTAACTGTTCGCGAAAAGGTGCAGGACATAGGAAGGGTCAACTGTATTAAAGTCTATGAAACATGACCCTACTTCACTTGATTTATTACCTCAGTAAACATTTTCTTTATGAGTTTATGGTTTCAGTCGCTAGCTTTATGTCTTCCTTAACACAGCATGATGTTAATTTTGTAAACTAGAGCATGGCTATCTTGTGATTGACAAGTCTTTACCATGTCCTTGGGTTCTCAGGCAAATCAAACCTCACACCTCCACAAATCCACCCTCTTGTGCAAATATGGTCACTTCTGCCTTCAAAAAACCAAGATGGCCTCAACCAAAATGCCAAATTCGAGGCTTCAAAATAGTAGTCCCCAAACCAATGGGTGAAGTCAGAGTGGCAACATCCACTTCTTTTTATAGGCTATGGGCAGGACTGTTTATCACGCTGGATCTGCTGTTCTGTAATGTTTTCCTCTAGTTGAGACTCACTGTGTTGTGTTTGTGTTGCAGTGTACATCGAACTTCACTTTGATTTATGCTGACAAGCATATTTTGCACCATATCTTTATGTATCTGGGACATTGGAGGACAAACGTCTCTCTCTGGTCATTCCAGTCCATCAGATACCATGCAGTGAATTTGTTTTCCCTAACACACCTATCCCAGACACACACCCACAAACAGATTTGTTCTGCTATCTTTATTACGGCTGAACACAAGCACAAACACTTACTCACACTAATCGTCCTCCTTATTTTCTGAAATGTTCTCACACTTTATGGAGGAACACTAAAGTCTGTTTATTGATTTTTATGGGAGCGCTGCCTTCAGACCATCTTGGTGGTGTTTTGAGCTGTAGACCACAAATACAGAGTGATGCGTGATGCAAAGGAGGCTTTAGAGAAGCTGCTTTGCATTTGATCGACCTCTTACTCTTTCATCAGCAGCGATGAGAACTTCTCCTCAGCCACGATTAGAGGGGCATGTAGAGAGATGTAAATTTAGACAAGATCATAGAGAAAGCTGCGAGGCTTAGCCAGCCAGAAGTTAGACAGATAAATCAGGTCAAACTGAACAGGGGACAGAAGCCGCAGGATGCATTTGTGCAGAGTTTCAATTCAAAATAAAAGATCCACTCTCTTGAAAGAAGTGACACACACCCCTTGACCAGATGTAAATGTGTTCATTTTAACTTTTATTTTTTGTCAAGGGTGAGTTTCACTGTACATGCATGATGTTTTACAGTCACAAAGAGAAAGCAAACAAACTGTGCTGACTTCAAGATACATTTTATAAGACGAGTTCTGCAAACTACGGATGTTACATTTGTACCTTTCAAATTAATGTTGTATAATAAATATTGTGTTTCAAATTTCAATTTTATGTTGTGGCTACACTTTGGTTTATGTGTTGTTAGGTTTAGGCACTAAAAGCACTTGGTTATGGCTAAGAAAAGATCATGTTATGGCTTGAAATACTCTAAAATAGTATTATCGCCACAACCACTGCTACAAATGTCACCTTAAAAATGCCTGTTGTCACCATAACCACCACTGGAAATGTGTCTGCATTGCCTTAAAAAATACCCAGTTGTCGCCAAAACTACTACTGGAAATGTGCCAATGTCATCTTAAAAAATATCCATTTGTTGTCACCATCAACACAGCTGGAAATGTGCCGATGTTGTCTCGAAAATACCAGGTTGTCGCCACAACCACCGCTGGAAATGTGCTGATGTTGTCTAGAAAATATGAGGTTGCTATTGCAACAACCACTGCTAGAAATGTGCCGTTGTTGCCTAAAAACAATATCCAGTTGTCACCACAACCATCACTGGAAATTTGCCAAAGTTGCCTTGAAAATACTAGGTTGTAGTTGCAACAACCACTATTGGAAATGTGTTGATGTTGCCTTAAATATACCCAGCCTTTGTCGCCATAACCACCACTGAATTTGCCAATGTCGTCTTAAAAAATATACAGTTGTTGTCGCCAATACTACAGCTGGAAATGCGCCAATGTTGTCCTAAATATACCGGGGTATTTTTACAACAACCACTGCTAGAAATGTGCTGATGTTGCCTTAAAAATACCCAGCTGTTGCAACAACCACCACTGGTTGCCTTGAAAATACCAGGTTGTTGTTGCAACAACCACTAATGGAAATGTGTCGATTGCCTTAAAAAATACCCAGTTGTCGCCACAACCACGACTGGAAATGTGCCAGTGTTGCCTCGAAAATACCAGGTTGTTGTTGCAACAACTACTACAAGAAAAGTGCTGATGTTGCCTTAAAAAGACCCAGTTGTTGCCACAACCACCTCTGAAAATGTGCCGATGTCACCTCAAAAAATACCTTGTTGTTGTTGCCATCACGACAGCTTAAAATGTGCCAATGTTGCCTTGAAAAATACCCAGTTAATGCCACAACCACCACTGGAAATGTGCCGATATCCCCTTAAAAAATATCCAGTTGTTGTTGTCACAACCACGGCT
Organism: Epinephelus moara; assembly: GCF_006386435.1. Classification (NCBI taxonomy): domain Eukaryota; kingdom Metazoa; phylum Chordata; class Actinopteri; order Perciformes; family Serranidae; genus Epinephelus; species Epinephelus moara. Next base: position 13,246,995 of record NC_065519.1, read on the forward strand.
GAAAAATTTGCCAGTGTCAAAAATACTTCCACCACTAGAAGTGCTGATGTCGCCTTAAAAATACCCAGTTGTTGTCGCCATGACCACTGCTGGAAATGTGCCAATGTTGCCTTAAAAATACCTGGTAGTTGTTGACATAAACACAACTGGAAATGTCACGTCTTCAAAAAGCACAGCTGGCCTTGAAGAGTGATCTGCAGCTCAGCAGCCGTCTCACCTAAGTGTCACACCATCCACCATTCCTTGCACCTCTGGATGACAAACTCAGCTTATATACTACAACACTTTAAAACCATTGATATGATACAAAGGACATTTCTGTGGTTTGCAGAAACGCACAGTGCCAACATTTTATTCTGGCGACTGGGCTCCATAATTTCCTGACAGTTTCCTAATAATGTCCTCGAAAGTTTCCTGGAAAGAATCATGCAATTTGGCACTGATTATATGCAGATCAGAGACAGTGTTCAGTTGAATCATGGTCAACTGAACATGCAAAAATGTGAATTTAGTCTACAGGCAAGCTTACAAAAAGCTAATTAATAATTGATCAATTTCTCCTTGGGTTGAAACAGAGCACTTCTTCCAAGGAAATCCCTCTAGAAATGAACAACTGCTTATAAACCCAACACAAGTAACAACTGTAAACTCAAATATCTGTCTCAGACTTGTCTTTATTTCCCCATTATTTGAACCAATTTGCATATTTCTCTCCAGAAAACTTCAGAAATAATGGACCTGTAAAATGAAGTACCGTAATGTTTTATTAATTTGGGCAGCAGAACAAAACATTGTCTTCGGGTGGAGGCACCTGTTTCAGAGGCAGATATCTCAAAAATAAAACTCTCTGCATGGCTAGATACAACAAGAGGCAGAGAGAAAACACTTTTTTGTGATTTGGGTTAACTGACCCTTTAACTAAAGTGTCTAAACGAACAGATCTTCACTTGCAGTGAGCATTGCTCGCAGTAGCATGATGGACAGCAGTTGGGATTTGCACAAGTTCAATTTTGTTTCTGGTATATTGCTGCTTTTACAAACACTCACACCTGGGAGTAGAACCCCTGTCTGCTACTGTCGACTGCTGAGCGGCTCCACTGGAGCATGTGAGTGCTAACTGCCTTTCTCATTCATTTTTCCAGAGCACCCTTTCCATGAGCTGACCTGGGGAGCTGAATCAAATTTTTCAGTCTCAAGCCTTTTTTTCTGGGCTGCAGGAGCAATGAAAATATTTATGGGATTAGTGACGTTCTGAGCTAAATCAAATCATGTCAGATTAGGGCTGGGTGATATGGCTAAAATGTTACCAGCATAAAAATGTTCACATCAGCCAATATTGGTAATTATCAAGCTAAAAAAGTCATTATTTCTCTTGGGTTTAAAGGCAGATTTCTGCTCCTGAGTGCAAGTGGATTGTGGGCTTAACTATTGTTTACTGTAGGAATATGACAACATTTGCCAAACAGCCAAACATTTTTGCAAATCTGAAGTAGATTATAATCAAATAATGTCAATTAATAAGAAATCTTAATTCTGGTCAGCAGCATTTTAAGCTCTTTGTGCTTATGGTTCAAAACATTTTGTCAGTGTTTTAGTTGACAATGTAAACAGACTAAATAGACAAAACAAGCCATCTGTCAATCAAAACAATAACAAAAGACGGACTTTGATGACATCAAGAAGCAACGCAGGGTCATTAATGGCCGATAACCATCTTGTCTGTTACTCAGACATCATGCTCACATACAAGGAAGTGTATTAAAGTTATGTTCACGTCACTTTTAGTCATGTCTAAGGCTGCCCCTGACTAAGAATTTTTGTAGTCCACAATAGTTGTCATTTAGGGCCATTAGTTGATAGTCGCCCTCATGTTTATGTTAATTCAATTATCAAATGATATATTTTGGGCGGGGCAACACAATGGTTTGAGTTGAAGGTGTGAGAAAGAATAGTATCAGTAACATTGTTAACACTGTGCTACAT
>NC_065519.1:13249589-13263962 GCF_006386435.1 Epinephelus moara
TATATTGCTGTCATTGTTCATTTTAGTCAAACCATACAGTTTGAAAACGAGGCGCGACTCCAACTAGAAAACAATGTTTTGATGCATTGGATGTGCTGAATGTGCATATTAAGGCAGTACAGGAGGAGGTGCACATTAATAATCCTCCAGGACTGTAACATGCTCATGTTTAACCCAAACAATGTGTCATGTGACTGCAGTTGGTTCAGATTGGTCGGAACACGTTCTCACCACAAACGAACCGCACCAGAGTTCGTTTGTAACCGGACCGAGACCACCTCTTCAAGAGAGTGTTCACACCTGCCCAAAGGAACCGCACTTAGGGGGCAAAGGAACCTGAGTTCAACTGAACCGAACCAAACAGGGCAGGTGTGAAAGCACCCTAAGAACCAAGCGGGAGCTTGTGGGCGGGGCCACTTGGATTAACACTACTACGCATGTTTAGTGGGTTGCATACAGCGTGCAGTCGACGTACAAGCTAAAAAACTTTTTAGCGTATGTGCCAGGCAAACAACTGATGAATAGGCACCATCTTGGCATCCAGTATCTAAGTTATTAAAATCTATGATTAGTGGCTGGTCTTGTCTTTTTGTTCTCATTTCACTACTACTTCTTCTTTTTCTTCTGTCTAATGGCGGGTGGCAACTGGAGTTTAAGGTGCATACTGCCCCCCTCTACGAGCCTCTGGGTGGTTTAATTATGTCGAAGATTTATTATGTCTCTATCGAGGAACGTTATATCGAGATAATCATTGTTATTGTTTTATCGCCCAGCCCTGTTCACAATTTCCTTTTTATATAGGATATAGAGATGAGATAAAGACACTAGTACAGTTCCTCTCTGGATTTTCAGCACGTTCACGTGTGAGGTACAGTAAAGTGGTCGCCCACTTTCCCTGAGAACGGGGGAAATTGACAGATCTGGGTTCCAACTCCAGAGCTTGTTGTGAATGCTGACTTTAAAAAAACAACCAAACAAACAGGATTATCTGCAGCCCAAGTTAATCCCGTTTCATTCCAGATACTTCTGCGTGTGATCCGTGTGTGTGTGTATATATATATGTGTGCTTACATGTGTGTTTTCGCACATGTCAGCGTTGCCTGGGTGTGTTTGTGCCTGTTGTGAGGTTTGAAGGCGTTGTGTTGATGGAGAGGGATTCAGCAGCTATCTCCTTTTTTTAGATTGAATAAATTATTGTGTTGGCAAGCATCTGTGTCTGTGTGCATCTGTGTCTTGTACATGTGTGTGTGTGTGTGTTAACATGAAAAACACTCCTGCGCTCTGTAAATCGTCTCCCTAAGGTATCGCCACCTCTCAGCTCTCTTCATGTTGTGTAGCCTCGTTTTCAGCTGGCGCGCACGGACGTTTGCATGTAAGTCGAGAGTCACGGCATAAGTGGGTGTGTGCACGCATGTTAGTACCACATGTAGGTGTATGCACACACCAGCAGCACACAGAGGAAGAGGATAAAAGAGAACAACAAACACAGCCAGATGAAAAATGTGTTTGATGAGGGGAAATGTGTAAGTGAATGACTATATCGTTGCCTGTTGTTATATTTGCTAATTGACTTAATGTTTCTGAGCCATTAGACTGTGTATTTCCATTGGCCAAGGGGCAATTAGCTTATCAGGCGAGAGCACGCACACACACACACACTGAAAACCACACGGATGCACACACACACACACGCACGCACACACAAACATAGATACTTGACAGTTTGATCAATGGATGTCTTACTGACCATAATGACTCGGTACGGCCCCCTTTCAATGCAGCACAGCTTGAGTCCGAATACAATAACCCTTTATCACAATCTCCCAAGCACACACACAAGCACATACACTCACACACACAAGCTAACACCAAATAAAAGGCACATCAATCATAATCATAGGCACCTTTAAAGACAATGCAGCCGAGAAGAGAAGGGAAATGGCATATCCCTAATTACTGTCTCTCTGTTGTTTACGCCCAATTATCACACATAAACACACACATATACTTAAGCTCACACACACACACACACACACACACACACACACACACACAGTGGGACTAAGGGACGATGATGAAGTTTCTTTTAAGAGAAATGGATCTCGTGGACCCAGAAGAGCTCTTAGTGCCACAAATCTTTTTTTTTCTCCCTTCACGTCCACACACTCTACATACAATCGCTTTTCTTACACACACACACATTACTCAACAGATTCATGGATTGGTTTTGCTTCTCTCTTTCCCCACTGAGGGTAAGTGATCTATCGATTGGGTGGATCTCTCCCAGTGAACCCCTGCTGAGCTGGGAGAGCCAGCCCGTCCCTGGCGATTGGAGCAGCTAGACCGTCTCCCATCGATTAAAATGAGTCATCAATGCCCCTTAAGATTGCATTTATTTTTCTGTGTTGCGTTTCACAGTGTGTATTGTGGCAGTGTGTGTGTATGCGCACTTAATCTGTGTGGTTTAGCCATACTTGTGAGAGCCAAATTACGTTAACAACCCACTGTTTTGGTGAAGAATTTTTTGCTGGTCCTCGCTGTTGTAAAAACACAGATTTTAGAATTAGTTTGACATTTTGGGAAGTAATCGTATTAGCTTTCTTTCCCAGAGTTCAATCGATGACACGCTGTCATGTCTGTGCATTAAATATGGAGGTAGAGCCAGGAGGTGATTAGCCAACAGTGTGAAGGCTAGACAGGATGAAACAGCTAACCTGCACTACAAACACGTCTACCAACATCTCTAAAAATCACCAATGAAAACATTTGGTCTCTTTTGTTTATTCCCTGTCTGACTCACTGGATGTAGACTGTGGCTATAAACCTGTCATTAGCTGACTATTTCGGCTGGCATTCTCACTGCATGTTACCATTTTTAAAGGAGCCATATGTAAGAAATCTAAAGCAAATAGTCGTAAAATCCTCCTAATATGTCACAGAGACTAAGGAATAATGTTCATATAACATACTGATCTCACCGACAACAATAGTATGGCCAGAATATTCGCATTTAAAAAAATTTTTTACAGTCCGCAAATCATGTTTATGTTTTGAATTTGTGTTTTGGCCTGTTGCGCCACCCACCGCCGTCTACCAGTCACGCAGTCAGTAGAGTCTCAGCATCAGTTACAGTTACAACTGAGCTACAGCAGCACGACAAGCAGCATTAGCAGTGTTCCGGTACGTAGCATTAGCAGCCGGCCCCTCCTCAGCTGTATCCCGGCAGCAGCGTTAGCAGCAGAGAAGCCGGACTTGCTCAAACGGTCCGCTGGAAAACCGAAGATCAAGGACGCGGCGACGCGGCCCTGCCACGGCAGCCGCCTGTGGGCAAACAAATCAGTCTCCAGTGTGCCGCTGTCCAGCAACCTCGAATCTGTAGGGGAGGGGGGGCGGACACGACTCGCGGCAGTATTTTGAATTTGAGTGCAGTAACTGTTTTGGCCACATTCTTACATACAGCGCCTTTAAAATCCCATTTGCCACAGGAAATAGCAACAACAACCTCCGAGCTAAAAACTTACACTCTGAAAATGTTTTTGGTAAATTGCTGCAAAGATCTACAATGAATAAAATGCTTTGTGAATACACTTTGGAAAAGCCCAGACTCTGTCTCGTAGGATCCTCATGCCTGATGTTGATCTGTCTCTGAGAGCCAGTCAGAGTTGATTTGCCACATCTTTTTACCCTGGCGCGCGTGCACCAGTGACACTGACTTCACCAGTATACCAAATCAGTTCCACTTCATACCAGCGTCTGTGATATCACCGTAATAATGTCCTGCAAGAGCCACATACAGCTAGCAAACCATCTGTGGTTTTAAAAGGTCCACTGAGTTCCTCCAGAGCTTAAGTATAGTCAGGCTTAACCTTTAGGGCACCGATTAGTTAAAATCACGAAAAAATTACATCACAAAGTCAACATTTTTTTTGTCATGTTTTCTTTTGTCGAGAATTAGCCATTTTAATGACGATGCTCCCCATGCTGTGATTGGTGTAGAGAAATACAAACAACTCAGAGCGTTTTTGTGTGTGCTTCTAACTCCATAACTGTGTGAGCGCTGTGCAGTTAGTGAGCTATAAAAGCACTGGTAGGTATATTTCTGAACTTTGAATAGAGTCAGGCTAGCTGTTTATTAACTTGTTAGATTAAATGTCTCTGAAATTAGGCTTTGGTTTGCTAGTTGTTTCACTTTCTGCACCATCTAGTTGCTAACTTTGTCTATTGTTATTTAGTCCTAGGCACGTCTATCATTTTTCCAAACAACTTTTGATGAAACCACGTCCACTTCCACATGACGACAGCAGGCTGCCAGACGCCTGGGCTTGATGATTGGCTGCCAGCCCACTGCTGTGGTACGCAGGAAGTTGGGTGCTGGCTAAAAGAGGCATCTCATACTGTAGCTGGGTGCCTTGTGAAATGGCAAAGCTTGAGTTCAGCGGTGGATGTGAACACCACCCTTGCCAAAAAAACACTTATGAGCTCTACTCCCTTTCATCCCTCTTGCTAGAGACAGAACTTGGTGCCCCTCTACCTCCTTGTATACCTCCATGTATCTATGTGTCTAGTTTACATGTGTATGCCTCCAGTGTTTATCTATTTTTAGTAACAGTCGCTGGCTTAATTTGATTTGCTGCAGTTGTTAAAGGAAAACTTTGCCCATTTTCAACCAGCTCTGTCAACGCAGTGTGTGCACATGAAAGGTGTTTGGCTTTCCCCTCTGCCACCAGTGCCTGGAGCTCCCTGCCCTTCCGCCAGCAGATGTTGGTAGGACTTTTGTTTGCACACACTGCCCGTGCTGCAATGACACAGAGCTGGTTGAAAATTGGTAAAGTTTTCCATTAACTAACCATATTGTAATTTTCCAAGCAACTGTAGCTGTCATACTTTGTGGAGGCTGAACTTCAGTGGCTGCAACGCCCCCTGACTCGCTGCTGGATCAGCACACTTTACAGATTTTCAGTCTCTATGTAGCAGGGAGTGAGTTGGAGGGAGCCGCTAGCTGGCTAGCTGCAGTCTCTTTCAATGGCGCTGGCAAACATTAGGCTGGCAGCCAATCATCGGGCCTTGACGTCAGCCTACTTTTGTACTGCTTTCATCTCAAGTGGGTTTGAGAAACAATAGCTGCGTCCTGGGCAGGTAGCGCACAGTGCAGACTTTAGCTAAGCAGACTGCTGGTGACAGTGGAGCCCAGCCGTGAGCAAATGTTGCCTCACAGGAGGAAGGTCCTGGTTTTGAACCCACCTTGGGACTTTTTGTGTGGAGTTTGCATGTTCTCCAGCTGTTTGTATGAATTTCCTCCAGATGCTCCGGGTGCTTCCTTTGACATCAAAGGATTATGCATGTAAGCTATTAAGAATATTACTGCTATGGCTCTTGACCAAGGATATGGTAAAGGAAATGGAGGTGGACCTCAGACACAATGTTGTGACTACACACTGCTCCTAAACTGTTAAAATGGGTCAAATATAGAAGAGCAAAGACTTTCCTAAAGCATTGAAGGAATACTTCGCTCACAAAATGAACATTTGTGTATCAATTATTCACCTACCCATGTACCCACATCCACGTTACCTTGAATTCTTAAGGAAAAAAGAGAAAAGGTTTTTCTCGCCTGCCTCCATGGTGAAGGAAGAATCCAAAAATGGAGAAAATTCTTCATGAACTGAAGTCATAGGGGTCTACAGCAAAACTACATCAAAACATCTGTTTACAAAAGCTCACACAACTGGTGCAGTATAATCCAAGTCTCAGTCATCCAGTCGTATGCTCAGTACTTCCCAAACACATGCATTTTCTCCAAAACTTTACTCTTTAAAACACTCGCATATGAGTAGTGTGCCTGGGTGCCTAGGTGCGCTTCTTTTCTGTGGGTGAGACTGTTTATGTGGAAGAGTTTTCAAGAGTAAGGTTTTAGAGAAAATGCATGTATTTGGGAAGCACTGAGCATATGACGATAAATGAGACTTGAATTTCACTGCAACAGTTGTGTGAGAGTTCTGAAATGGATGTTTTGATATAGCAGCCCGTTCTCATTCTGAAGTCATCAAATACCACCGCCGTGTCAGTGAATTCGACGTCAGACACCTGACGCCAAAAGCCAGCTTTCATGGTGGTATGATACACTGCCAGTTGGCTGGACGGCACCAGTCATGACACTATGATATACTGCTGGATGGCGTCAGGCTGAGTAGCTGCAGGTAATGACGTAATATAAGGAGCTAGAAAGTCCCTGTGGGGCGGGCGGAAGGGATGTTGGATGAGTCCAACAAACCCTGGACTTTCACCTGAGAGCCCAGTGTTCGCTTCCCGTATGAATGTTGTGCCAAACCATTTTAATTTTTTCTAAACTAAACCACTTGGGCTTGGGTTTTTTGGGGGGGCAAAACCTTACCATGTGCTTTTGTTGATGTCCTGGCATTGGCAGCGACATCTGGGAACATCAACAGCAGACAAAGGACAATGCCTAGTGCCTAATATGTAGACGTGAATGCCCACTGACAAAGCAGCGATATCTGACAACTTGAAATGAGAATGTGTTGGATATAGTTTTGCCGTTGTGAAACGCAGTCCCCTTTTACTTCAATTCATCAAGAATTTTCTCTTTTTTGGATTCTTCATTCACCATGGAGGCATGCGACAAAATCAAGGTAACACGGTGTGAGTAATTTATAAACAAACTGTCATTTTGTGGGTGAGGTATTCCTTTAACTAACATGAGTCAGCTGTTAATGTGATGCCAGAATCACTCTCCTGTGACTGTGTGATTTTGTACTCTTTCACAATGCGAGAGTAAATGGAAATAACATTTTTTTTTACTAACTTCACATTCACAAAAGCCAAGACGCTCCAAACATCCTGCAGGATTAGAGTTAAAGTAAGATTTAGGTTATGTTAGAGTTAGACATGAGGCATTTAGGTGTAATGGTATGGTAAGCCTCCAGCAAATGAGTGGTGAGCTAATAGGGTCTTCATAGGTGTAGCACAACCAACACGTGCGGTTAAGTGTGAAAATGTTCATGCAGAGTGGATCTTTCTTCTGTGGCCTGTGGGGATTCTGACTACAGTTGGCATCGATTTTCTGAGAGGAAGTCAGCTGCTGTAAGTGGAAGGTTTCTATTGGATTTATTTATCCCCCCTTTGTTTTCCCTCTTCCTTCACATCTCTTGTTATTTTTCCTCCTGTTTCTTCTCTCTTTCATTCAAAGCATCCTTCCCTTTTTCCCCTCCTGTTGTCTTCGTCTCTCTGTCCCTCCCTCCCTTTGTTGTGCTCACTCATTTTCTTTCTTTCTGTGTCTCATTTCCATTCTGTTGTTGTCTCTCTCTCTCCCTCTATCTGTCTCTCCCCCTCCTGTGTCTTGTGTTTTCGTCCTCTGCAGCCCGGCGCCGCTAGACAAACAGGACAGTAAATTTGCATTGCATCACAGAGTTCGCCATCACATTCTGCACTGCAAGTAGATGCAGCTGAAACAGGGGCGACCTGTTCCCCCTCGCGCTGACGTTTCCTCTCCGCCGCCTCTTCCTCCCTTCTTCACTCCCCTCTTCATCTCAAGAGCTGCCGTCGACAGGCTGCAGTAGGATAATTGAGAGTTCTATAGATCGCATGGGGAACATCGATTCCCTCCACTGCTCTATTCTCTTCTTACTTTCAACTACACCTCCTCCCCCCCCCACCTGTTTTTGCTTCCTCTCTCTCTCTCTCTCTCTCTCACTCCGCCTGTCAGTCTCGTTCTGTCTCCCTGCCTCTCGTTCCTTCTGTGATCACAAGTTGTAACTGCTGTGATTCTCTGCATAGATAATTCAACCACCTCCTGATCTATCTGTCTGGTAATCTGTCTGTGTGTCTCTCTTTCTGTCTGTCTGCCTGCCCGCCGTATAGCTCATCTTTCTCTATTGTGGCCAAGAGGAGAGGTGGATGGTGAAATAGCGCTCTGAGGCTGACAAAAGAAATGAAGAAACAGAGGGGAATGAAGCAAAAGAGAAAGCAAAGGTGCAATTTCACAAATATTGAGTTGCACTCCCGTTTGCACTTAACAGTTGACTTCAGGATTTAAAATCGTCTTTTAGCCGCCTCCTCCACCTTATTTTCATCGGCTTGTCAAAACGTGAAATTGGTGAAGGATTGTTGCTTTTACTTGGATTCATCTGATTGATTTTAAGGAGCATGGTGCCCCATTACATACACATTCAAGTGATAATATAATCCTCATCTAGCTATTCATCCAGTCGATGGGCGATACCTCCCAGGATCATTTGTTCTTCAGCCCATTTCTGGATAAACATGAATTTATGTAGACATCTGGATTTTGGGTCATTTTGGAGTTTAGTTTGATCTGAAATTAACAGTCTTTGCTTTCAGAATAAGAAACCCTTTTCACCAAATTTAGAAGATAAATACAATCTGAAGCTTGTAAAAGCATGATGACAATCGGTGAACACTTGTCAACCACACTCTGGTCCTACTCAGTGCCACTCTTTCTCCTTCCCTCTATCTCCCTTTTCACACAGAGATCGCACAATAGGGCTGCTACGAAGCCCCTTTATTACGACGCCTTAGCTTTTGTATACAGAATCAAACAACAGCAGCATAATGCTGCCTCTGTGTTTGTGACTTTGGATAACATGCTGGAGTGCCAGAAGCAAAAGAGGCGTGACATGTAACACAGCTAATGTTGCCTTTATACTGACATATAACATCTGTGTTGGCAGCACTTTATAAACAATTACAATGGCATAATATTGCAATAACAATAACTTACTGTCCCTGACATATGGTGGCTGATCTTGTCCTCTGCGCAAAGGGTAAGGGCTCCCAGACCTCACTGTTTTTCCAGTTGGAGGACATTTTCAGCTGCTCTTTCTTTGAGTTAGCCGCTAACTGCTGCTAGCTGCTTTTTAAATTTCATCAACGTCATCAACACATAACATGTTGTAAAAACATCAGGCCTGTCCTGTACTGCTGACTGCCCCTTTAACACAGACCTCAGTTTGGTGCTGTTACTTATCTTACCTTTTACAAAGAATGGTTTGGCAGAATAACAGCGTAAATTCCTGCCTTTAACAGGCAGTGTAAAAGGGGCATACGTCTCCCTGAAATTACAAATGAAAGGCCTAGTGATATAGGAACAAGTCAGGGTCTGGGACAATGGGTTTTTCGTCGGATAACAAATTAACAACATCTTGGCTTACACAATTTTAAAACCTCTTAAAATCCATTGGATTGCGGTCAGCAACCCACTTAAGCTAGCGTAATTCTACGCACTGTAGCATCGTACATCAAACACTTACGTTAAATGTTTTTACTTTTGGTATATGAAACAAATGTGAAAACAACACGCACATCCTCATACCCTTATTAGGGATGGGTGCTGGACAAAAAAGGCCACATGTAGAACGAGAACAAATGTCTGCACACCAAAAAGCTCCAATAGAGTGAGTATTTTAATCAAGCATGATGTTTTGAGCCAAACGGCTCTTCCTCAGATGCTTACAGTAGAAACTCTACTGTAACGCTTCTCAGCGTTAGCTTGGTTAAATTCTCCACAATTCAGTCTTTCAGTTCAGTTTACGGAACCGATTAGCACTGAGGTATACTGTATTCAGATATAATGGCGTGGTAGAAAGACAAGACAAAAAAGTGGCAACTCGTTACCTTTCAAGTGGTCAGAACATCCGAACTTGCATCCATTCCAGAGTTGGATATTTGCTTATTTTGTCCACCTGCCACTGTGGCTGGTGGATTCCTCTTCCATATAATCAACCTCCTGTTTATCTTATTTTTATTTTATTTATTTCACAGTAATTTGTAGCTAGTTCTTAAAATGTTGAGGCAGAGGCTACTCGCTATAGCTCTGGTTGAGGGTGAGAGGCTGTCAGCAAATAGTTTGTTGGGCACAGATAAACAGAGATCTGCGTGGGTACATGAGACCCTAAAAAAGAGGGTAGTACCACCAGTTGGTCCAGGAGCTTCGCCTCCATGATGGTCGCTTCCAAACATATTTTAGGATGACTCTGGAGCAGATTGAGAACCTGCCGTCTATCGCCAAGTACCCCCAGTTTCTCCTCCATTGTTTACCCACTGTTAACTTGTTGTTATGACCACCACAGAAGGCCCGCCTCTCAAATCATCCCATTTGACAATAGGGAAAGCGCTTTTTCACCAACCACCGTACTGCAAACTCAGACAGCCTTTATCTCAAAATCATGGCTCAGTGACATTCATCATGATGTATGTTGGTTAATATTTGGAGTATAAAAACACTACTGATATCATCAGAAAGCTAAGAATCCCTTCCTTCCAACAGTCTCAGGGTCTGAATTGGGTGCAGAGGGATGGCAAGTTAACAAGGGGGATGCATTTTGGTCATTTTGCTAACAAGGGGATGGTAATTCTGTAATCTCACAATATTTAATATATAATGACAATAAAGCTTTGTATTCTATTCTATTCTGGCGTCCCTGTTCGCCCCCTCTTAAATGGCCTTTTGCATCCAGTCATGATAATGTTTAGCCTTTTGTTGCACATACATAACAGTTTCCTATTCCCTTCTCGTAATTAAAACAGCTGAATTCAAGCTCATGAAAGCCTTTATATTTGTTGCTCCGAACACCCAGCAGCAGCAGCAGCCGTTTGATTGGAGTAGTTTGCATGAGCAACCAAAGCTAAAAAGACAAACGAGGGAGCTCAACCCACAGCAACATAAACTTTAACAAAATAAAGACTTTTCTCCTTGTTTGAATGACGAGTGCTCTCCGCAGACCTAAGTGAAAAAACACCAGAGCAATGAGGCACCACAGAGATAAGATATAACAAAACCAGCAGCTCACACATTACCACTTTAACATTTCAAGGCCCAGACTTATAGAAACTAAACAGAGAGACGACACATTTTTCAGCCCTGACTTAAGACTGCAAAATTAAAGAAAAAAAAAAAAAGTCCTTTAGCCGGAGCAGACGGTTGTGTTTTCTTCACTGTTGCAAGGCTGAGTTGTTTGCACATTGATCTGCCTTTCACTACTCTGCTTCTCTCCTGATATGGATTCTTTGGCTCGGCCTTGACTAGCTCGCTTACACTCAGTCACCTTGATCTGCTGCCGACGCCGAGCAGCAAACACAAACAGCCGACCCTCAGCTCGTTTCACCCTCTATCTGGCGTCTGAAACGTCGCGCTCGCTCATTGTTTCACCTTTAAGCAATTACTGTGTTGAGTTGTAATCACAGCCATCAGTGGTGATGTGTTGTCTGAGCATCCACTTCAGTTACAGTATGTCACATAAAATGTCTTCATGTATTTCTTATGTGAAAAGTCCAATTTTGGTGACTGACGCTAGAGGTTATATATATTTTCCTGTCTCTCTGGCTCATGAGTCCATCTCAGAAACCCACTGGATGATGTCAAAAATGCATTGTCACCCAGCCAAAAGTAAAATAGTTTTTCTTAGACTGAGAAAAGTTGACACTGTGGAGATAAAGGGTTTTCACCCAGAGCTGGACAGGGGCCCTAGAACATGTCAAGGATTATAGATATTGTGTCAGAGCTGCTGTTGAGTTGTTGTCACGGGGCCCACAGTGTGGAGCCGGGTGCCTGCCTAGAACAGTGCCAACATGTCTCTCATTTGTACATCCAGGCTGTAAAATATGGAGCCCCAAAGTGCTCGATATTAAATAAATAAATAAGGCGTACATTTTTAAAACCCAACTCATTATTATGAAACGTCATTTCATCATTCTTATTTCAAAATGTCCTTCAAAACTCATAATTCATAATGGCATTTTCCTAATGAAACTTTTATTTCATGTCACATTTTATTTCATGATGTCACTTTTCGTGACAGTGGAGGTGTCAGTGAAGCCCGCCTCTCTCAACGTTCAGCCAATCACAAGCGTACTAGCCTCTCTGAGCTGACTCAGCAACTAACAGCCTGAACTGTGCTGCCAGCTAGCTAACTAGCTCCTGCTTTTTACTTTTCACTTTTTTACTCTTTACTTTCCACAGTTTCATGTTATTCGGTGAGGAAAGTCTTCTGAGATAGCTCTGAGTATGGCTTTCTCTTCAGTTTTCTGCTAAGTAATAACTGGTGGTCACAAACCAAGTAGGTACCATATGTAGCCTTGTTAAACCTGCATTAACTGTTTGTTGTTGTTGTTTGTTTTTTGGCCACTTACGGTCAGCAGGAACAAGTTGTGAACACAATATGAAATGAATAAGAATTGATGGAAAAAAGTGATGTAATTTCACAACACTGGTTAAGTAATAATATTTTACAATACTTGCAGTATAAGCAGTGTCCCCTGTCCTCTTAAATACCTTACAGGTACCCAGTACTTACAGAATACTAGGGCTGGGTAAAGTTACTCATTACCTTTTAAGTATTTAATAACCCAATACCAAGTTGTATCATAAGGTCTCAAATTAAACTTGTGTTAGATCCTTTTTGCATGGGGGGTCTGACTCTGGACCGTCCCTACTCCCTGCCAGATAAGCAAACTTTCTGTTGCTGCCGTTTGCAGATATGGAAATGAACTTTTCTGTTCACCTGCCACTGTGGCTGGGAGATCACAAAATCTACGAGCCAGCCCTGTTTTCTTTTGGCTGGTGATTGAAGCAAATCTAGCAGCCACTTGCATATTTTACCAGCTTTTAGCTGGTGGCTGTTGCTAATTTCCATCCCTGCGTCTTCTCAATCGCTATACTCCTGGCAAAAATGGTCAGTTCAACATTTGCTCAGTTAGCATAAGCTAACACAACAGCTAACATCCAACACTGAGCCGTGAAACGGTCCCAACAAACTCACAAGACCAAAACGGTCCGGCTCTGTCGTTGAACCCGTTAATAACCGTTAGATGTTAAATGTTAGCAGTGTGATGCTTACTGTTAATGCTGTCACTGTATGTGCAGCCAAGTGGGCTCTCACAACTCTCTCCACAGTAGAGCTCACAATCCTGCAGCAGAAGCTTCAACCCACACAGTCTGTGATGTGGTGATGTTGAGTGCGGTGTATTTGACGGGGTTAGCAGGTCAGAATGCCAGGATGACAACATAACAGTTAAAAGTATGGCAATACTACACGCAACGTCTGGACTTCACATGAAGTACTGGTATTGGTATTGGTATCACTTGAAGGGTACTGGTGTCCTGATTTCTTAAATGATACGCAGCCCTACAAAATATAGTATTTATAACTTTCTCTTTTCTCTAAAATTCCCAATTATTACTGATTTGTTCCGCTGTGTCTACATTCAAGTGTTTTTTTAAATAATATTACACCAGAAATAAGACGACTTATTTTGGGAAGTTACTAGGACATTAACAGAAAAGTCGATTTGTCGACGTGTCGACGTCAGTGGCACAAGTCGACACCCCCCGGGAGGAGTCGACAAGTCATGTGTTTTTTCCCTCTCTCTCTCTCTCTCTCTCTGTGTGCTTGTGTACGGAATGTAATCGCTGCCTCCGATTGGCTTACGCTGATACTTTATCCGTGAACATACTCGGGCGTACTATTAGCGGAGCAGACTCGGCGAGGAATGTCCGCAGTCATTCGGGCTTTCATAATCGAGCGCACTTCCGCGTTGTAGTTTTCCTGTAAAAATGTCCGTGAAAAATCCCCGCGATGTGAAAAATACATGCCGAGCAGTCACTGGTGCGTGGAGCGGAGTCCACGCGGTCGTAAAATCTGAGCTTTGCGCGCACAGGGCTTGCGGACGTCCGCTTTGAGTCCGTGCGGACCTCCGCAGAGTCCGTTCCGCGTACGTTCCGCCCGAGTATTTTCGGGCCTTGACAGACACACATCACATGTGTGGAGATACTTCACTTTCCTCCGCCGTGTCAATGTGATGATGTCATCAAATGACTTGTTGACTCGACTTAGACTTTATTGACAGATAAGTCGACCTGAAAAAAATCAAAGTCGTTAATGCCCTAGAACAGGGCTATTCAACTTCACTAACAAGAGGGCCAAATATGAAAATCACTGGGAGTTTGTGGGCCGCACTGAATATTTGTCAACTAATGGCTAAAATAATAATTCTTAATAATAAAGAAGGCGACACTTTTTTAAACAAAGGTCCATATTTATATAAATGTCATGTTCAAGGTGAATACAACAAAGCTATCAGACCACAAATGGGACCGTTTTCACAATAGGCTAACATCAGATAAACAATTCCAAACCATACCCACAGTCAAATGTATTAGGGCTGGACAGTAAAACAGGGAAAATAAAAAAACATAAATAGGTCCATATTTATATAAATGAAACTGTTCATAACAGCCTAACATGAGATAATGAATTCTAGCTGCACAGTAGAACAGACAAAAATAATTAACATAAACATAACTGTTGTCACAGAGAGTGATAAAAGTTCTCCCTCAGACTG
>NC_065519.1:13264437-13301565 GCF_006386435.1 Epinephelus moara
AAGACGGTGTTGTAGGCTGGAGGTTGAGCGGATGAAATTCACAATGTTCATGACAGTGTCCATGGTGTTTTTCAGATCACCGCTTAGCTTTGAACACAACACAGACTGATGAATGATGCAGTGTAAAAACTGCATGTGTGGAGCTACGGTTGACAGCCTCGCTGTCAGCCCTTGTAATCTACCAATCATAGCTGGAGCGCCATCCGTGACCAAAAGGCAAACTTTCTGTAAATCCAGTTCATGCTCGTTAAAAAATCCGACAATCTTTTGAAACATCACCTCACCTGTGGTGTGTCCCTCCATTGGAATAAGCCCCAAAAGTTCCTCTCTAAAGCAGACTCCGTCGTGAAATCTGACATAAACGCACAGCTGAGCCATGTCAGTACAGTCAGTTGATTCATCCACAGCGAGGCTCATAAAATCCGTTTTTTTCAGGTCATCCAAAAGCTTCCTTGACACATCCTTTGCGAGTAGTTCCACTCTGCGAAGAGTTGATGTGTCCGAGAGAGGCACTTTTTTAATCGATGAGACGACGCTTTCCTTCACTTTTTCATCAATAACGACTTCATCGATGACAGTGAGCATACAATCTTTAACCGTCTCCGCCTCTGTTAAAGGCTTCTTCTGCCGTGTTAGTGTCCAGGCTACTCGAAGGGATGCGATCATAGCCCTCTCTTGCTCCGTGCAAAAGCGCCCAAGGGCAACCTGACATTGTTGAAATGAAGCTAGCAGACGTTGTACTTTACTTCGCCTACTTTACTTCGCCTTTCATCCGAGTGCCGCTTCAGGTTGTATTCCTTCATAACAGATATGGATTCATTGCACAGTAAGCATACCGGCTTCGTACTCGTCGCGGCTGGCAAAAAAAAGAAATATTTCTCTGTCCATTCGCTCTGGAACTGGCGGTTTTCTGAGTCAATTTTCCGCTTCTTCGGTTTTGAGAGTGCCATGTTAGTGCTGACCTCCGCTGACCGCTCTCGCCAGGCAACTGCAGAGCAGCGATGTGATTGGTGCAATTGGCTGCGACTGGCTGCGTGATTGGCTACATACCATTCACCCGTATATCACATGAGATTTACCACAGAATGTAGATATTTACGAGTTAGATCAGAACCGTTGTTGAATAATTTTCCTACATCACACACTATTATTTACTGGCGGCCTGGTGGGCCATAAAAAAAATCAAAAGGGCCGTATTCGGCCTGTGGGCCGCCAGTTGAATAGGCCTGCCCTAGAAGTTACACTTCAGGGGCGGCACGTCGGTGCAGTGGTTAGCATTGTCGCCTTACAGGAAAAGGGTTACTTGTTTCCTCCGGGTACTCCGGCTTCCTCCCACACTGACTCCAAATTGTCCGTAGGTGTGAATGTGAGCGTGAATGGTTGTCTGTCTCTATGTGTCAGCCCTGTGATAGTCTGGTGACCTGTCCAGGGTGTACCCTGCCTCTCGCCCACTGTCAGCTGGGATAGGCTCCAGCCCCCCCGCGACCCCTAACAGGATAAGCGACTAAGAAAAATGAAAAATGAATGAACACTATAGGTCGCAGGCTGTAGTATTAAGTGTTCTGTGTTTCATTATTTCATAGTGTGTTACATTTTCCTTTAAAGATCCCCTCCAGACATATTTCAAGACAAAATGAAATACTGTGTTTTGAATAATACTTTGTGTCTGATGTTTTTTTTCCATGGTAACATTAAATAACCTTGTTGCAGGGCTGGAAATTTAAGGTAAAATATGCAGGCGGCTGCTAGATTCACTTCACTCACCAGAAAACCAACAGTAATCTACTGAGTGGATGGTAGATTTTAAAATCCATTAGCCACAGTGGCAGGTGGACAAAAAAGTTCATTCCCAACCCTGACATGATGTCTCCTTTGCTGTACATCACACTTGTGTAAGTTGTATATTGAACCTGTGCTGGGCTCTGAGTTAGTTGTGATATCACAAAATCCCACTTATATGTGCACGTCATATTTCGACTGAAATTTTAGGTGAGCACAGAGAGATTTTCCTCCTTCTGCTAATAAATGTTAAAACAGCCCTCTGGTGTTAAACCCTGCAGGTACATCATTTTGCAGTGAAGGTCAAACATCTGAGTACATATTTGAGTGGAGGGGGACTTTAATATTGATCACTTAGGAGTTCCATAGTAACAGCATTGTCAATTTGTGCACAAAGCCTGACCTTGTACGCCTTATAATTTATTCTAATATGCTTTTTTTTTTGAAAAACAGTGGAGGCTATCTCATCTTTTGGGGCATTCTTAAAATACACTTCTGACTTCTTTGTCTTCTCATGACAGCTGCAGACAAATTCCTTTGTGGAATTTAAAAATAATTTCACTTAAATCCTGTCAAAGAGTTGTTTATCTTTTGCTCCACGCTGTTACAAGTCATTATCACTTATCTTTGCTTTGTAGTCGTACGGTCTGACCTGTTGCAGGTGCACCGCCGCAGCCTAACCATCTGTTTCAACTTGAAACGAGCCGCAGCTGAAGGCGGTCTAGTTTTGCCGTTTCCATCTACAGTCGGAATACAGAACAAAATTTCTCTTTGAAATCGGTCAGAATTTTAACTCTCTCCGTCTTCACAGGGTATGTGCTGACAGAGGGAATTTACAGTATTGAACAATGGCAATTAACAAAAGGCAGTAAGGAAACGGAGCAGGCTGAGGAGGGGATGTCTAAGGAGAGATGAGAGACCCTTTACTCCCTCATCAGTAAATCCTCGCTGATGGGCACGGAGGATTCTCTCTCCCAAGCCTTTTTTTTTTTCATTTCTGTTTTAATGAGCACACACACACACTTTCACACACCCCCACATGCACACACACATATCCCTCTCCCCGTGTTGGTGCCTTTCTTTCTCTACAGACACACACACACACACCCTAAAGAGCAGAGATTGCCTCATTCTATCATCATTGGCCTTATTTTGAGCGAAGCGTGTACGGGCATATACTGCAGAAAAGCCTAAGTCAGGAGGAGAGCAGAGCGTCTGGTTTCTATCAACAAAGCATTACATTACATTCGAAACCACCTCCTCTGTTTGGTGTTAATCTAATGGCCCATTACCCCACCTGTCATCATGAGAAAATATGGAGGGGAAAAAATTCTACCTGACGCCCGTCTCCCACGCCTGAATGAGGATGAGCATCTTCTTGTCATTGATGTGCGTTTGCACGGGTGTGTGTGTGCTTATGCATGCATATGTGGAGTGTGTATACGTGGAGGAGTGTGCATGCGTGTGTGTTTCTGTATCGGTGTGCTGCTGTGTGTGCGCACAGAAGGGGATTGTTGAGTCCCTGGCAAGCAGTACTATCTAAACAGTCTAAACAATGCCACTTTAAAAATCCCCCTGATGCACACACACACACATGCAGACACAACCACCGGCAGACACACTCATGCTCGCACACTGTTTGTGATCTGGCATGTGATCTGTGAGAACAAACCCCAGAGTGGACACTGTGACGGGGGTGATAGCTCTTGTTTATCTGCGGCTAGAGCTTCATGTTTACCACAGCAGCACGCAGGTGTGTGTGTGTGTTCATATGCATGTGTGTGTGTGCCTGTGCCAGTGCATGTGTACATCTGGATGTATGTGCACGCACATGCCTTTTGTGGACCAACTCAAGGCTTTTGGTTGCCTGGCAACCAGATAGAGAAACTTGTACCTACAGTAAAAGGATTTCACTTTCCCGTTGACAACACCCAAAATAACCAAACCTGAGCAAACACACACATCTCCACGGTAACACACACACACATACACACACACATTCACCCACACACTATACAAAGCACACCCACTTAGCACTGCAATGAAAACCAGGATTGGATTGTGACCTTTGTTTTGATCATCTGTATAATGTGCGTGTTAGCATCCTCAGCAAGATCCAAAATAACTAAAGCTGTGCAAATACAAAGACACACACACGCATAATGCACAAATGTAAATAAAGACACCTCATTTAAATATGCAAAGCGTGAATTATGTTTTGTCTCATGGACTTAAATGTGTGTGGCCGTGCACAGGGGCAAGTGTTTCCTGTTTTGTGAGTCTGTATCCTTGTAAGTGAGTTACAGTGTTTTCAGTGTCTTACACCCCCTGGTACGCCGCTCAGCTGCTCTGAGACCCATTTAAAAAAACAAAAACAAAACAACACCGACAAAATATGAAGGCTCATTTCTGCAGCCCTCCTCGCAATCTCCTCTCGCTCCGTCTGCCGCTTCGCCCGCCACCTCTTGATCCCCCGACTTCCATCGAGAAAATAAATGCAATCCATTATCATTATAGACAAGAAGAGATACAAGGGCAAAGAGAATGAAATGCCTCGCATCGCCTCTTTTGACACATTCATCACAGTTGTGATGAGCGGGATAGGCAGACAGTGCGCCTCACTTCAGCGGCTGAAACAAGAACCGGGTAAGACTTCGAGACCGGAGAGGCTTGAAGTGACGCCCGCGCTAATGTTCTAATCTTATTCCCGGGCCTATATTTGGATCCCGCCCATGTAAATTTAGCTTCACAGATGCCTCGACACACCCAAGGCGCTCCGGTTTCCATCTCACATTTGAATAAGTCTGTTTTTCATGAGCAAATCTATTCCACGATTACATAGCGAATAATTACCTACAGCTGAATATGGAGGATGAAATCATTATTCACCGTCAGATTATTAATCACTACTCCAGACCTGATCTGGCTCCTCAGCTGTGAAATTATAGTTCTACTTTAGCAAACAACAATAATGGACTGTACTGAGTTGAACAGGGTGAGAAAGAGGGAGCAAAAGAGAGAAAAAGGGAGGGACTGAAAAAGAAGCTGAGGCAGACTGAAGAGGAGGAGGAGGAGGAGGCAGAGAGAAACCTGAGAGGAAGAGAGACTCAGGTGGAAAACGACAGATAGACAGAGAGAGTGAGGGAAAGATAGAGGAAGAACACAAGGAAAATGAGTTTGCCGAGCAGTGTGCTGGAATCCAGAGTAATAATTACAGCACTAGGTCCTTCCATTGTGTGTCTTGGGAAGCCGAATCCAGCCACAGCCTATTTCAATTCATCTTTATTGAAGCTATTGTCAGCATCCTGGTTGGCTGAAAGCGAAGGGAGAGAGACAGAGATGGGAAATGGGACAGAGGGAAGTGCCTGGGGAGAGGAGACAGAAAAGGACAGAAAGACGTGATGCATGAAAGAATGAGAAAGGACAGACGCTTCTTGTGGTTTCTTGCAACCGATTGACTGTTTGCTTTATGGTTGCTAAGATATAATCGGACAGTAAGTGCATTTCCATCCATCTGGAAAAAAATTGGAAGTGGAAATTTCCGAAATTCGGTAAATGGTAGAAATTTTGCAAAAATGCTTTTATGGTTGTGTAGCACTGTGAGTATCTGCAGATAGCAGGGACCAGAGTCTACATTCAGAGACACAGTTTATAGCCCTTTTTGCCCAGAGATTGCACTATAGGGCCGCTACAAAGTACGTTCTTTGTGCCACCTTTGCTTTTTTACACAGAAACATGTTGCTCCAGTGTGTGATTTTAGATAGTGTGCCTGCATCCCAAAAGCAAAAGAGGTAAGATATGTAACACAACAGTGTCGGTCTCTAGTGTGACATACAACACAGGTGTCAGTAGGGCTGGGCGATATAACAGCTATGTACAATATAGCAATATATTTTCAAGCAATATATAAATTTAGACAACACCGTTTATATCGATAGAGGGTCAAGTTGCATTACATGACGCACACCAGTGTGCATCTCTCCGCACAGCTCCGCCCCACTCACTCACTCACAAGTTCTCCAGCGACACTTTTTAGAGCCGTAAACTGAGGTGCACCTCCCCAGGAATGTAACCATATGTTACACAAGCTTTTATTTACTTAAATTTCACCGATAAGAAACAATAATTGGGAAGACAATAAAGCCTCCACAAAATATTACTTTAAGTCTTGTGTGTTATTTATCTTGGCTTCATACGGGTAAAGGAAATCTCCGCTAATTGCTAGGCTAATTAATACAATGTAAAACGCCATAGGCTTGTGCTAATAACGTTAGCATGTTATATTTGTTTGGAAAACGTGTTTAATTTTGTCAGTGAATCCTGTGAGCTGTAATGGAGCCGAAGCTAATTTAGGCTAATTTAGACAATGTAAAATGCCATAGGCTTGTTGTTTAATGTGTTGTTTAGTAGTGTTTTGAATCAACTAAACTTTCCAGCACTTCACAGAAACCCCGTACCGCTGCCGACTAGTGTTTTTAGGTGAAACCGTTGTGCAGCTGCATATTTTCAAACAGAGAAAAAAAAAAACATCCCTGTCTTTGCATTTTATTTTTTATCACAGTCTGTTTTTGTAAAACTGCTTGTGACATCTCAAATCTGGCTTTGACTTGCAACTGAAAACATTTTGCCCATTTCGTAGACAACACCGAGATATACATTGTGTATCGTCAGTCAGACTGTAAATACAAGATATGAATTTTTGTCCATATCGCCCAGCCCTAGGTGTTGGCAGCACTTTCTAAACATGGCATAACTTACTGTCCCTGTTATATGGCAGCTGATTTCGCCCTGTGTTTCTGGACATTTTCAGTTGCTGTATGTCTTGTTTGAGTTAGCTGCTAACTGCTTCTAGCTGCTTTTGGAATCTCACACATATAATACATCACCAAAACATCACACCTGTTCTGTTCATGGACCCCGCACTTTTACACAGACACCAATTTAGTGCTGTTACTACCTCCACTGCCAACTTAAAGGCGAGACAAAACTGTCCACCCATTCTGCGATCTTACCTTTTAAAGAAACGACAAGGCTTTGAGTACGTATCAGAGCTGGACGTTCCAGATATTTCTGAATGATTGATCATCTATTTTACAGACATTAAATTGTGATGTGACAGGCAGTTGTTCGACCAACAACCATTGTATTATGTTTTAGTATTTAGTGTTGTTTTTATCATCATACACGCATTTCCACATATTTTTATATTCTAGTTTTATTACTATGTTGTTTTCTTCTTTATCTTGTTCTGGGTACTGATTTGGTTTGTTGTATTTGACTTGTCTTAGTTTTGTATTGTCCTTATTTTACTTACTACTTACTTTGTTGTTGTGTCACTATTGGATTGCCCAAATGTTACTGTTTTCTATCTGCTCTACTTGGAAAATTTCAATTAAGAGATTGTGAGGGGGAAAAAATGACAAGGCAAAATAATGGCATGACATTCCTGCCTTGAACAGGCAATGCAACTGCCTTATAACTAGCACTCAGGCATGACAGACCAACGACTTAGGGGTATGTTTGAACAGGGTTGGCAATTAACATTTCTGTCAGCCTGCCACTGTGGCTGGTGGAAACCAAAATCTAGCAGCCACTCAACAGATTAACATTGTTTTATTGGCTGGAGAATTAACAGAATCTATCAGCCACTTGCATATTTTACCAGCATTTGGCTGGTGGCAGTTGCTAATTTGCAACCCTGAGTTTGAACTGCTGGCTCATGTATGTTGAAGAAACTAGTGGTAGACATATGCATACATTGGTGCCAAATCACACATTTCACACAGACACACACTGAGGAATTGTGCATTAAAATCCCTGAAATCAATCCAGAATAAAATCCACATACCAGAAAAAAGGTGTTTCCCTACTTTATCTCACTCTGGTTTGATTTAAACATATTTGAGTTCAAGAGATAATTTCAATTTAGGGTCCTTTTAGTTCTTATTTAGCCAAGTTTCTCATTTCTCTTTAAGTTCACTCAGTTCTAAGTTTACATTTTATCTTGAAGAGCAGTTCTAAACTTTAGGGTGATTTAGTTGCATCTCGTGGTGAAGATTCAACTTCTTCATGCAACTTCTCCCGATTGGAATTCCTTCGGTGTTCATTGTTTGAGAGGTTTTTACTAGGAATTGAGTTATCTATCGAAAACAGACCCGGTGATTTAAACCAGTAGAAACACTCAATGACACTGTTTTACTTTAACAAAGTCCAATGTAACATTGCAAAAAAAAATACCTTAAGTGTAGTCATACCATGATTCAGGTGTATGAATCAGTGTCCTTGTCCTTAAGGTGTAGGTTGGTCCATTAGGTGCAGGCGTCTATCCAACATGATTTCTCCAATGGGTGGCTCACCATCTTCATTTTCCAGCTTCAGGTGTAGAAACACCAAGAGATCCTCATAACCAAAACCTTGCCTGTTGTATAACAGTGTACATACAATGTTTTATTCTCACATATTTCATAAGTAAATGAAATACTTGAGGAGGACTAGCACCTGAATACACACAGATGGCAAATTACTCTGAATTCATGTGGTGTTGGGATAGTCGAAAAAATGAATTCCTGACTAGAAAAATTAATGGGAACGTCGCCTCAAGTCAGAACAACAACTATGAAAGTTGTTATTTTGGTACAAGTTGCTGAGTTGATGTCTTACATACAGAAATATGATGGGTGAAAGAAAATGTTGGGTTGATGGCATGGATGTGGTTGATGGTAATAAACTTTGTTTGTTATTCACATATTGCACGTCAATTTTTTGCTAGCATGTCATTTGTCATATGATATTAGGTTGTCACCATCAGTTACTATCCAAGTATAGTGACCTAGATTAGATAGAAAGGTTAAATATTAGCATTAAGATTTGTCAGGTGCAGTACTAGCTAATTTGGTAGTTTTAGGGATGTCTGACGAAAAGTCACTTTGTTGTATAAAGCTTCAAACTGTTATCAACATGTTGCTTAAATGCTCTGAAAAATAAAACACAACACATCTTATTAGCATCCATGTTGTTTCCGCTTTACACCTTAAAGCTCATGAACACACCGCAATCGGAGGAACGCCTTTTCAACTCCGGAAACGGGACAATCTGAGGGACACCTAAATGCAGCATTGAATCTGACAAAATGGCGGCGCCGTTCACATCACAAGGCTAAACCAAAGCTATTCAAGAGAAGGCTGAGACACGGGGTCAAACATGGGGGGATTGCACATGCGTAGTGTAACTTGAGCTGCGATGCTGGAAGGTGACAGCAGGGGCGCTAGATAAAAAGCGCAGGATCCGCTCAGGCGATCAAGGAGTGCACTTGGTGTGGTCTGCTTGGACTTTTGGACGGCGGCTGCCTGTAGTTGTCGGAATTGCATCTCTGTCATTCTCACCTACAACGCAGGCCACCAGTGACGGTCCAATAATAAGCTGTGAAAATGACATGCACGCACATATCCCAGATCCAACAAAATGGAGCCAGATCAAATACCTCTTGTTTTGCTGTGTGATGTTTCCAGCACAAAGCTCTTCCTCAGACTTTTAGTTCATTTGTTATTTGTGTGGTGACTGTGTGTGAAAACGCAAAATAAATTATTTTTGTCCTGCAATTGTTCCTGTGTTTTGTGGTGTGTGACATCAAGACAATAATGAAACTGAGAATATGGAATATGTCAAAATGTGTCAATAAGCTCTTTTTTCAATATCATTTTAATTTGTTTTTCTTCCTTAATAAAGTAGCTAACCTTAACTAATGCCTCTAGTAAAGAACTAGGGCTGTTGTCATTGGTTTTGATTCTGAGAATCATCCTTCTGTGTAACACTAGATATTACCACAATATATTTTGCTGTTAAGCCAGAGCACAGATTATCTGTTTTGCCATAATAGTTAAATTCTATTGCAAAAACAAACATTTTCAAAACATTCATAAATTCCCAAATGTAACCAAAAATACAAATTGACCATGAAACAAACATCCCCCTTATTCCGCGGTCTCATGCTATCTACTGAGCCTTTGAGGAAGTGCAGACCAGATTTTACTGCGCATGTGCAACCCCCCATGTTTGACCCCGTGTCTCAGCCTTCTCTTGAATAGCCTTGGGCTAAACCGGGCTAAACATGACCGTGCCCGTTGCTAGTAGCTTCTCAATTCGCTTTACACAAAGAAACCCCACCAAAATACACAGTATTAACTTATTTACACTGCCTTAGCTATGGATGTTTCTGGCCGCCGCATTCAGCTTAAAACAAGGAAATAGCATGCTAATTAACACAGGGAAATAGTTTTTAACTCACCAAATGCTCGCTTATAACTCAAATAAATCCAAAATTCAGCAACGTAGACGTGGTAGGTGAACACAAATTCCTCCAAAATTAAAACATTTAAATTATTACATTCCCCAACTTACTTCTTTACTTTCATTTTCTTTCTCTTCTTACTATTCCACGGTTTGACAGACTGTGTCCCGTTCTCACCAGTACGCGGCGCTACAGTTACACTGATTGGCTGTTACCATAGCACCAATTAAAGGGACAGTACACAAAGTAAAATACAACTCAACACTATACAATAACTGTTCATACAAACATGAAAACAAATGTAATTTCTTTACTTACATAATATTTATTATTTGTTTAACCTTTTATCTATTTAAAGTTATATGAACCTTGTGTTAACTGTGTCTGCTTCAGCTCCTTGATCATGGTTAGAAAGCACAGGAGATTTGTCTACTTCAGAGTAGTAACTTCAGTGTTACAACCCGGCCCTTAAGCTGCAACAATGATGGGAAACGAGACCAGTGTACAAATAGTTAAAACCTTATTTATTTACAAAATAACAGATGTCTGCATGTATGGGTGTGTGGAAATGTATGGAGAAAAAACAAAAAAAACAGCGGCTGCGCCATGAGGGAAGATGGATATTCTGTTGGAAGGTGGTGAACTTATATATCATGAAGCACACTGTGCCCAGGTGTGGCTCATTAGGTTGATGACGACTCTGCCTTGACCCACATCCTGTAACATAAAGAATATCCAGGATAACAGGCACACCTAGTGGAGCGGAGGGGTCGTCACACACTTCACCAGCAGCTGGAAAGCAACACACAGGATCTCCACGTGGTCTTAAGAAGCGGCAGCCTTTATTAAGTGAAACTGCACCTTACACTGCACATTTACTGCTAAACTAACGACTTTACTGCTGGCTGTAGACCATAGATTTTATAAATAACTAGATATCAGCAGTGTAGGAAAACGGGCACTGACTCAAAGCACCGATTCAGACAGCCAGGGTTTCGTACATCACATACCTAAGGAACCAATCCCATCAACTTGAGGGGTGGGGCTTTCCATATCATTAGCATCATGCTATAGAGAAACGAGGGGTTTCAGAGGAGAAGCCGGGTGTAGCTACGTATTGGTATTTTGCAAGCTAAGTTTCACTTTCACTTCACCTTGTCAGAGCTGGCGATCGGGAGCATGGTTTATCTAACATTAGCAAAGGATTATCAGCTGTTTGAAAACATAGTCAAGCTGAAGGCTCATATTATCTATTACCCTACGTTTCTAACTATGGGCGGATAATAAGACAAAGCAAAAGGCCCCACCACCATTCCTACATAGAGGAAAGACATGACTTTGTGGTCCTTTTTGTTGTTTTGTGTCTCTTTGCAGTTCCTTTGCATCTCTCTGTGGTCATTTTCAGTCTTTTCCTGGTTGGTACCTCTTATAATTATTTGAGTCACACTGTACAGATGAAGGCCAGGGGCCCCTGACACTTGGGCCCCTGGGTCTGCGCCTCATAGGACCGTTCAGTAATCCACCCATGTTTCCAGCGCTGTAGAGAGAGATAAGCAGAGTCGAAGGTGAGCAAGTGCACTCGAGCCACAGGCGAGTGGCTGAGGTGTGGGTGGAGACAGAGGCGGGGATGAATTTGCAAATTCATAGATGTGTGCATACTAAATAAGGCAAAGGTGTAGAGTTACAACTAAGCCATTTTAAGGCATGAAGGGATTTCTCTCATGGAAGAAAAACTTTTAAATCTAACTTTGGTGAACAGAGTTTTTAGGGGTTTAGTCAACGCCAGGACAGGAACTTTAAAATAGCAGTGTGTAGGATGTAGGGGGCAGAAATGGAATATTCACAATAATGTTTTCATTAATATTTAATCACCTGAGAATCACCGTTTTTCTGTTGATTCAGAATGAGCCCTTTATATGTACATAGGGAGCAAGTCCTCTTCTACGGAGTCCACCATGTTTTTACAGTAGGCCAGAAAGGACAAACCAAATGCTGGCTCTAGATAGGGCCTTTCGTGTTTTTGTGTTACCTAAAGGCCACCGTAGGTTCTCATCTATGTTGGGAAGGGAGGAGTGAGGGAAAGTATGTTCAGTTGGTTGCAAGCTGCAACCTCACTGCTAGATACAATGTGGTCTCACTCTGAAGTCATCGAAATCCGGCGCTTGGGCACTGACTTGCGGTGTCAGACACCGTCAAAAAAAAGCCGTCCTTTAACGTCGGCTTGATATGCACCCGGTTGCCATTGTAGTTTAGCTCTGCCTGGCGGCATCAGGGGGAAATGTATCAGGACAAGAATGAAAGTTAAGGCATCCAAGTGGTCTAGGAGTCGGCGGAAGGGGTGGTGGATGGGTCCAACAAACTCCGACCTTCCCCCTGGATAGCGGTGTTTGCGTCCTGTAAGATTAAAAAGCCAAACCCTGTTCTTTTTTCCTAAACCCAACCACGTATTTTTGTTGCCTAAACCCAGCCATGTTTTTGTTGCCTAAACCCAACATGTTTCTGTTGCCTAAACCCAACCACTTGTTTTTGTTGCCTTAACCCAACATGTTTTTGTTGCCTAAACCCAACTCGTGTTTTTGTTGCCTAAACCCAACCACATATTTTTGTTGCCTAAACCCAGCCACATGTTTTTGTTGCCTGAACTCAACATGTTTTTGTTGTTTAAACCAACATGTTTTTGTTGCCTAAACCCAACCACGTATTTTTGTTGCCTAAACCAAGCCGCATGTTTTTGTTGTCTAAACACATGTTTCTGTTGTCTAAACCCAACATGTTTTTGTTGTCTAAACACAACGTGTTTTTGTTGCCTAAACACAACCACTTGTTTCTGTTGTCTAAACCCAACATGTTTCTGTTGCCTAAACCCAACATGTTTTTGCTGCCTAAACACAACTACTTGTTTTTGTTGCCTAAACACAACCACTTGTTTTTGTTGCCTAAACACAACCACTTGTTTTTGTTGTCTAAACACAACATGTTTCTGTTGTCTAAACCCAACATGTTTTTGTTGTCTAAACCCAACGTGTTTTTGTTGCCTAAACCCAACATGTTTTTGTTGCCTAAACACAACCACTTGTTTTTGTTGCCTAAACACAACCACTTGTTTTTGTTGTCTAAACCCAACATGTTTCTGTTGTCTAAACCCAACATGTTTCTGTTGTCTAAACCCAACATGTTTTTGTTGCCTAAACACAACCACTTGTTTTTGTTGCCTAAACCCAACATGTTTTTGTTGCCTAAACCCAACGCTTGTAACAGGCAGAACTTGACATGGAGTCCCAGAATGTCAACAACCAACACATCCAGGGTACTTTTCACATCATATGTGGACGTGGAAAGTCCATGACCACACGTCGATACGTGACGAGGTCGGAGTGAGAATGAGTTGCTAAATGCCACTAAATCCTTCACACTGCTCCTTCAGACGTCACTGAAAACATCAGAAAAGCCTTTGTTACAGAGGACATTATGACTTACAGGAACAGTACAGGTGTAAATAATAAAAATAATAACAGCTGAATTCCATTTAGCTGATTTTAGGCTCCTGGTATCATGCATGCTTGCTCCCTGTCACTCTCACTGGAACACTTAAACAGAATGGAGCCTTGTAGGTGTTATTAGTAACACCAGTGCTTTACCTGCTATGAAATGTCTGCTGTGAGAACGGCCGATCTGTGTGGAGTGATGAGGGGACTGTAACGCTCCCCAAATGAATACATGAAACAATCAGAGGTGATATATTCCCATCATGCCTTCTACATGGTTTTCCATTGTTTGAGGTTTGGCTGCTGCTGTTTCAATTACGTCATCTCTTTGTTCTGCAATGGTTTAGTGGAACCCGAGTGGAGAATTAACACCGTCACCTGTTTATCTCGATGAACGAACTCCTAATATTTGCATAACGTAGGTGGATGGAAACGCACATAAATTAGCATTTTCTTTTGCATATTTTCTGCTTAAAATTTGCGCTACATCTGAATGGAAATCTCGCTAATCGCTGTTCAGGATACAGGAATTGTTGCATGGCAGCTTAGGACTGACTGTAAGTGAGTGTGCGTGCTTTCCTCTTCATATTTATTTGGTCAGGCGTGTTACTGCCCATGTGTGTGTTTATTAAACATGTATCTATCTGCATCTGTGTCTCTCGCTCTCTGTGTGCGTGTGTTTGTATTGTTGTTGTTCTTCCTGCTGCAGGGAGACAAGCCTTTAATTCCGGGAGGCTTGCTGGGAGCTATGACGAGTGATGCGTCCCAGAGCAATAATATTCAGGGGGTAGTATTTTACAACATCCCCTCTCTGTTGGTATTGAAGCCCTTGGAACATTGCTCTGCTCATTTTCATACATATTGCCTCTTCTGTCTTCTTTGGATGCACCTCTACCAAGATCCATCACAGAAAGAAAGTGTTTTCTTTAAGACATATCTTGCCGTAGTCATCGCTGCTGAAATGCCCCTTTGAAGCGATTTTTCACAGCGGCAGAATGTTTTCAGTGCTTTTTTAAACACACACACCTCCAGAGGAACTCAGGAGCAGTCAACCTACAACACTGGCAGCCTTGGGAATCGGCTGTAACCACCAGCGTTCAGCCTTTTTTTTCCCTCCTCTCTTCCTTGCACTCGATATAGATTGCTGGAACAAACACAAGACTAAAAACACGGCTCTTTGTTAGAAATGACCGCATCCTGAAGAATAAAGTTCTTGAGTCTTCATTACTGTTTTTCACATATTTCAGGTTAGGTATGAATAACATTACTTCAAAGTAAAAGCAATTGAGTGGTGCTAATACCATTAGCTGGCCGTTCATGACCTCCCGTGGAGATGTACGTGCTAAAATGTGCAAATGGAAACAACTGGCACCCTACTCGCACGAAAAATAATTGCTGCCATTGGAGCAAATTCTATTATCATCAGAATTAAAAGTCACACTTAAGACCTTTGCTTAAATAAAATAAATAAAGAAATGTTAAGAGGATGGGGTTTTGGAGTTATTAACTAATACATTACATGTCACAAAGAGCTTTGCTAAATGGATGTGTAGTGTTTTGGAAAAAGCATGTCCTCCAAAAGGAAAAATGTCCCTTTAAAGCTCATGCTGTAGAGATTAAGAGCTGAAAGGTTACCGACCCTATTTCTTAGTGTAATCCACTGTAAAGCCTCAAAGTTAAGCATTGTATAAGACACCATATAGGGGCACTTGTGTGAAGGATTATGAGGTGTCATCAGATAACCAGCCCACACAAACCATGAGCTGAACCACAGGAGAAGACAACATCCCAGGCGTCGACTCTCAACCCCTCAGGCCAAATCTGGAGTCGCAGATAACAGCAGTGCCTCCGCAGTCTGCAGAGGGTAAGGGGGACTTTCCTTGTTACGAATTTGACCACTAAAGGTGACCGTAGAGAGAGAGAGAGAGAGAGAGAGAGAGAGAGAGAGGGAGAGGCAGAGGGAGAAAGAGAGATCCTTATCCTTGCATGCTCGCTCCACTGTTGGTTGACATTCATCTGCTGGCACGCAGCCCAGCGCTTCAGTTGTTGGCGTGTGGAGTGGACATCACCGGCCTGACCTGTCATGACACTGCAGTAATACTGTTTCAACGGGAAATAACATAAGGTGGGTGGAAGTCCTTGTCCAGCTAAACACCACCTTGCAGTCTGCTTGACACGTTGGCAGTTTCAAGTGCGTTTTGTTTAGACGCAGCAGTTTGTGCACCACCGCTCAAACGGAGGAAAAGGTATCACACTGTAGGGAGTGCACTAAAATTAGACTGAAACAAAAAGCAGAAAAGTACTTCAGATCAGACCTCGAAGAAACAGAGACAGAGGGGAATGAACAACTGCTTTGTTACTGGAAGTTCACACTACCAACAATGGCTCGTATCTAAAGAAAAATAGGTTGGATTTTCAGGTCCTCTATTGTTTCATGTAGCATTTTTGTCAATTTAGTCCTTTTGACAATGGAGCTAAATGTTCCTTAAGACATTTCTCTTAATCTAAAGCAGCTGTAATCGATATTTCTATAACAGAAAAGGTATCAAAGTAAAAGGGGTTGCTTGTAGAGATAACAGAAAATGAAACCTGGATCTGCAGCTCCCCTCAGGTTTAAGGCCTTTGCACATTGAATCTGTCCTCCACATTCTGAGTGCAGTCCACATCCTCCTCCTCTTCGTCATCATGCACCTGAATATTACTGACCTGTTGAACGTGAGCTATCTGAGTTATGAAATGACTCTGTGCACCCCCTGCAGCTGTGTCCTGCCACTACAGTTCCTCTACTGATTCTTGTGCAGAGAGCTAAATATTTTTTGACTTTATGAACAATTGACCTTTCACTAAGCCCCGCCCCTTTGTGATGGTCCGACAAGCTGTTGTAGTAATCATGGAGCCCACACTGTAACTTACTGCACTCCCTGAAGAAATATTATCATGTTTTTGTAAAAAATGAAAGAGTGATTCCAGAGAGAAGCAGACAGAGGGGTCTACAGTCTGTGTTTGAAGGATATATCCAGGATGTCAAACTGACAAAGGTAGTTAGAAGCTAAAGCCGAACTATAGGCTACAGATCACAGTGTAAAAGTGAACCACCACATCACTGCTGATCACCACAGAAGACAATGAATATAAAGGGAAGCTTTGCTGATATTGAACCAGCTGTGTGGCATTGCAGTGTGTGCAGATGAACAGTGTTTGGCTTCACCCTGTGCAGGGAATCTAATTACATTGTTCATCTGCACACAATACGATGACACAGACCTGGCTGAATATCAGCAAAGTTTCCCTGCTTCCCTTCACTGGTTCCTGTACAGCAGGGTCGGTCTTTGTTTCACTGTTATAATCATTAAAAAGCAAAAGCAGCATGTGTATACATTCAGTAGGCTATATCTTCAGTAGCTAGCTAGCTAACCCTACACTTTTCAGGGTCTGATTTTGGTTTTGGAACAGGGAAGAAACGTATATCTTTTTCCAACCTCTCCAGATAACGAGTATCATTAATACACGACATGCCCCAGGCACAACATTTAGCTCCAAATCCACAAAACCAGCCTGAAAATGAAGGAAATCTGAAACGACTGCATTAGAGTCAATGGAGCACAGCTGTGTTGTTGTCAGACCCTGGTCTGAGCCGGCCTAATGCTACGTTATGATTGGCCAGTCTGCGTCCAGACCAGAGAGAAATGATCAGATTGAGCATCTGCATGGTTATTAGGTGCTAAAATTTTCCTATTGAACTGATTATCAACACCACCCTTCTCAACCCAACTGAAAATTCCCACCGACTGGGCTGCATCAGACCAGTCTCACATCAAGGGTCCATATAAACACACCTATTGTGTAGCTGTCCGGCCTGTAAGTTACTGTTTTGGTTCACTTTCACTGTTTTCATAGCGTCGTTTACACTTGCAGCAGGCAGCTGTTTCCTGCAACAACCTCTGCAACAAACCTCTGCACACTACCTGCTCAGCCCCAAACAGCAGACAGACAGTTAGTGACTATCTAGTGAACATAGTGGCGTGTTTAGCAGCTAAAGAGCCAGATATTTCCCTCAGGAGTTGGGAGAGATCAAAAGACCCAGTAGTCTCCATTTCACTAACACAAATCTTAGCAAAGCCACCTCCACTGCAAACTTTGTGCCCACCGTGATCACTGCTCTGTATCAAAGCGAGTGAAAGTACGTGACGACGGCTGCAACTCAGTAATGAGACACAGCCAGACAGAAGTTACCTGGATGTAATGCCAGTGCTGCAAGCGCATCCGTAGCTCAGTGTCACTCTATAGGACACAGTAAATAATGTAAAGACAATTAGTGTGGGGGATATAATTAAAGCAGAACACTGCCTGATCACGTACTGTATATGATAAATCAGTCTAGTGTTGCTGTGG
Source organism: Epinephelus moara (assembly GCF_006386435.1). NCBI lineage: Eukaryota > Metazoa > Chordata > Actinopteri > Perciformes > Serranidae > Epinephelus > Epinephelus moara. The sequence goes on from NC_065519.1 coordinate 13,282,381, forward strand.
TGTAAATAGTTGGACTGCTGTTTACCCCCAGCATCAAATGTAAATCCAGATTGATTGATTGTACTGTAGCCTCTAAGACTAGAAAAACATAATTTAAACTAGGCTACATACAAATTACGAGGCCAAAAGAATGTGGACATAATAATAATAATATTTATTTACAATAAATAATTAATTAATATATTATCCCCTGAGGGAAGTAGTTTTTGTTTTTATATATATTCTACACACACACAAAGGCTGATGCATCAAATGTGGAGAGATGCTAGAATAAGGGATCACCGCAGCACGGAGCCCAGAGCAGTTAGGGGTTTGTTGCATTGCTCAAGGACACCTTGGCAGCAGCCAGGAGGTGGACTGGCACCTCTGCAGCTACCAGTCCACACTCTGTACTTGGTTCATGATGTGACTTGAACCCATGACCTGCCGCTTTCCAAGCCAAGTCTCCTCAGACTAAGCTACTGTCGCTCCCCTGAGCTACTGGCACCAGAGCAAAGTATGTTCACTCCTAGATATTATTCCTTAAGGAAAGGAGGAAAGGATTAATCCTTCAGTGCTCATTGTTTAGGAGGTTTGATTATCCGCAGAGGTCTCTTCCTTTACAAAACAAACATACCTGCTGATTTAAACCGGTTAATTCACTGATAAAAGCAGTTCCACGTTAAAAAAAAAAAAAAATCAGTGTTTCTCTGACACTGCTTGTCACAGAGGGACTGCTAACTACAGTGGCAGACACAAAAATGTGAATTATCCTATCTGGTGCTGGTGTTTGGTTTGTCTGTTCTGTAGAAACATGGTGCTGCAACGTGGTTGACTCCTTGGACGAGGGCTTACTCTCTTTGTAGACATAAACGGCTCATTCTAAGCTCACGAAAACACACAACAATTGACCTATGGCTAAGCCACGCCCCCCTCCACTCACTCAGACAAAAAATCAACATTTAGTGACCGGTGCTATGGCAGGTGTCACAGTACACGGCATTTCGCAGGAGGGAATTGATGATTTTTGGGGACATAACGATCAGATGTCATTGAGAAGTAACCACAAGGGCCTAAACTACGCACTGGAGTGATATATTAATCATTTTATTGTTGAGCAGGTCGATGAAAAGCTTAAATTACAGGCCAAAATTTACAGGTCCCAGTGTAAGCGTGATAAACCGCATCTCGTTGCCGTCACCATCAAAGACAACAAGATAGAGGATCAGAATTGTTCCACTGAAGTTAAGGTTTTTGGCTCAGAATATGAGAAAAGGATAACGGCCTTTTTACCATCTTTACCAAGAGTGTCTCTCCGTTAGTTTGGTGCTACAGTATTTACACTGAATCATTCAGCATAACGTTTGCCAACCTTTGTTATCTCTGCGATTACAGCTAAGTTAATGAAGCTAAGCTCCAGAAGTTAACGTTAGCTTAACTAGAGCCCTATGGACAACAGCTAACAATGATGTACGATCACCAAAGTACAAAACTAGAACAAAATAGGCTAATGAACTCCCAGCAAACAAGGTGGCATGATGAACAACGCAGCTAGATGCTAACGTTAGGCTAACTTTAGCTAACGTTAGCTAGAGATGTTAAAGATAACTATATTTCTTTCCAGCAAAGTGACAATATGTTGCCTAAAACATGATGTTGTCTTACCTTAGAACAGATGTAGACATCATTGTTAATCTTATTCACGTTGAGTTGATGTTGTGGTCTAACGTTATCACACAACTTTATCCAAAGGAGACACTTTTCTCGGTTGAGATGTGGTTTAAAGTGTAAAAAATACACCTTGTCGCCCAGCCTCTCAGGATACCTTGTGTCAGAGTTGCATGTACCCCATGCACACCATTTGACCATTTTTAAACTTCAAATCTCAGAAAAAGCTCATAAAACTGAACAAAACTGACTTTCTGTAATGCATTTCAATGGACGTCCAGGCAGAGAACGTGTATGGGAATGGCTATACGTACTGTGATTGGCTCATCGCGTTTGAGGGCGGGGCTTAGCCATAGGTCAATTCTTATTTTCGCTTAAGAAAACATACTTATTATATTCTTTTGTATTTCTGCCAATATATCTCCCTTGTGTGTGATAGCTGAACATTTAAAGGTCCAGTGTGTAGGATGTAGTGGGATGTAGCGGTGAGTTTGCAGGACTGAAACTTCTCCAGTGTGCCAAAGTGTACGGGAACTATGGTGGCTGACTCAAAAATGCAAATCACCCTATCTATAGCCAGTGTTCGGTTTGTCCATTCTGGGCTACTGTTGAAACAACATGACAGACCCTGTGGAAGAGATATGTAGATATAAACGGCTCATTCTATAGGCCCTGACGCACAAAGCCCACAGTCAGCCATTGGTCAAAGTTGGGCTGTTGGTTAGCGTCTGCCACCCTCATCGGTGTCCTGCACCATTGGCCTTCATCAGTACTAGTTGGCTTTTTTTCTGTCGATTCAGCATGTTGAATTGGCGTTGGTGAAATTGGAGCCCATCACTTAATGACATCACTCTGATTGGCAGTTCAGCTATTTACACAAGAAGAGAAGCGGAAGTGAGAAAAACGATCTAAAGTCAAGAGGGGGTCGAAACAAGCTTGTTATATAAGGTAAGATTATTTTTCTCAAGCCATTGAGCTCTTTAGCAGAAACATGGAGCACTGTAAATGTTCTTTGGTCTTTCAACACTGGATTGTTTTGTTAACGTGCTAACTGGCTAACTAGCATCAAGACTTCTTCCAATTTCCCTTTTTGAATGAGGATTACAGACAACTGCCGTCTGCTGGTATGAACAGGAATGTCTTCTCACGCAGCCCCAGAACAGACATACTTTTTGGCTGTCGATTTGGTGTGTTCATGTGCAACGCTTTAGCTGAGACATGGCGAAGTGAGGCAACACAGCAGGGGGGCTATCGTCATCACTAGTTCTCTGAAGTTGGTTTTATGTGTCGGGGCCTTAAGGTAACAAAAACACAACTACTCTTATTTGTAGGTAATAATAAACCACTGAAAACATAGTATTATACACCATTCCTGCCAATAGGCGCCCCTAAATCCTGCACACTGGACCTTTAATGACAAAACTGCGAACATCATTATGCTTCCACAACAAATTCCTCTCCTCGGGTAAAGCTCTCCACCATATTTTGGATTCTGCCTGCCAGGCTTTTCTGTCATTCAGCTACAAAAGCTCATAGATGGCCACTGATTTTGGGTGATCAGGTGTGGCTGGCAGCCAGTCTTCCAATTTATCCCCGAGGTGTTAGATGGGGTTGAGGTTGCAGCTCTTTGCAGGCCAGTCAAGTTCTTCACACCAAACTGGGAAAACCATTATTTACAGACCTCACTCTGTGCGTGTGGCTGTCATATTGAAAAAGAAACGGGCTGGATTTGGATCTCACGTCATGTCTCTAAGAGAAAATGTGGTTACAATGCAGCAGATATATAAATATAATGCTAAGCAGCTCAGGAAGAGCAGAAAGAACTGCATCATTTACTCACACTGTAGCTCTAAAGCCTAAGACAAGACATAATTTAAGCTACATGACTTATATAACCAAAATCAAACACGATATCTGCCTCAGGTCCTGCCGTCAATACTATATTGATACAGTACATCTTCCAGCGCTTGTACAAAGCGATGAAGCAGAAGAGGAAGAAGAATTACAAACTGTGCAGCTGAGATAAAAATGGGACTTCTAAAAACATTTTACTCTCTGTTAGTTTTGACTCCTGACTCCCTGCTGCCTACGCTCTCCAAAATACACTTCCCTCCAATCACGTCACTTAAAATTGACAAATGGACTAAAGTATATTTTTGGGCGCCTCAGACATTGAAAACAGTGGAGAAGAAAAAGAAAAGGAAGCCTTGACAAGTCGAGCTTTAGGTTAAAAATACAAACCTCTTTTTTTATTTCTAAGCAGTGCGAGTTAAAGGGCGATGCTTCAGTGGTTTTTCACGGTCCTTCTGTATCGTTATATGTGGCGTGCAGCAGACAGAGGCCAAATAGGTGTGAGCAGAGGCAGTGAAGGTAGAGGTTGAGGGAGGATAACATGCAGCAAAGGTCAGGAAATAGATTCAAACCCACAAAATTATAGGGGCACAAGGCGCGCTCCTGTTGAGCCCTTTTGATCCAACAAATTGACCTTCCATCAGTTTTGGACTACAGGGAGCTATTTGTAAGTTGGCAGCCATCGAGGCTGAAAAATGTCTCACTGCTCGCCGACAATCAGCCCCGCAGAGCTCTGACCAGAAGCAGAGCGACACGATGGGCTCTTCCGGCTGTGCTGCCGTCACCGGGGCTGTCAGGCTGTTTGGTAATCAGTGAAGTGTTGCAAACATTAGGATGCTTTGTCGACTGGCCTGTGAACACGGGAAATGAAGATGATTTATAATACATGAGGAGAGCAGTGTCACTAAAGCAGGAAACACAATGAGGACTGTCAGCAGAACACTAAAAGTACAGAATGAGACCATATTGGTGCTGAAAAGACAAATAAATCAGACAAACATTTTCCCCCTGAACTACAGATTCATTAAAACACAAAAACAACACTCAGCCGACAGAGAGAGAGACTTATTAGGGAGCTTTGCTTTTTTTTTTTTGCTTTTTTTTTTTCCTACTGCTGGTGCTTAATCTCCAGGAAAATGAACTGGAACATTTAAATAGCTTTCATGAACATGTCTCAAATCTACTCTAAGTACCTGCAGTTGGGGACTGTGAAGCATGTAAAGTTTCCTCAGCACACTGGAAGTAATTTAAACATGCAAGTCTAAAATAAAAACCCATTAATCACCGACTAATCAGAAAGGTAATAGAAAACAGAGAATTGAAGTGTGAATCTTACCAAGCAGTCTGATTCTCCAGCCTCACTCCTTTTGTGTGTTGTCTAAACCGTAATTATATTTTTATTGTAAACCTGACAGCGCATTAAAATGATTTTATTCTCGAGCTGACAAAATGCTTCATTATGCTGTCTTTATATTGACAAATTTGGTTGATGAGTGACTACTTAAAATGAGAAAAGACTATTTCACCATACAAAAAAAAAAACACTACTTCTGTCATACCGAACTTTCGGATGAGGCATTCTCAACCAGGCTTTGTCTTCCATTTGAAATGTTACACACAGACATAGGTCATAAAACGAAAACATTAAGCTCAATCTGTGTTTATCAAGTGAGAACTGCAGACCTTGTTTTTTCTCACGAGGGGCGCTTCATGTCTGGAAGAGAGGATATTAAAGATAGCAATTAATATCTAATATCCTCTAACTAGTCAGGCAAAAGAAAAGAAATAAGAGATTCGACTGTGCAACTGCTCTAAAATGTGCTATCCTCAGGCGACCACATGTTTTGTTACTTTAAGTTATCCAAAATGATCCCCATCATTAGTTTCAGGGGCTGAATCTCCATTATCACTGTAGCTGTTTGGAGAGAAAGCAAAACCGCTTCAAGTCAACTCCCATCCACTCCATCTCTAATGATGTCCACGTTACTTTTGAATAGAAAGAAAAACATGTATCTTAAACAGACGGGGCAGGAGGCATCTTCAGCTATAGTATATCCAGCAACGTGACATGACATTTACATATTATAGAGAAGAAAATACACACAGACAGAAACACTGGAGGACAGACATGATTTGCTGCAGTGCAGAGGAGGACATGAGGTAATTCACTGTGATGGGGCCACAGACCAATGGCTAACCCACATTATAACCCATATTAAAATGTCCCTCCATCAGGGGCGGAAATCCCGGGGGGGACAGGGGGGACATGACTCCCCCTTCAGTAAAGCTGTCCCCCCCAGAATAATTTGAGACACAATTAATAATTTTTGAACAATGCAGTAGTATTTATTGAAAGCACAATGTAAGCGGTGCTCATTATAATTGCGCAATAATGTGCTATTTAAATCTTAAAAGATTTAGTCCCCCCCTCCCATTCCTAGCAGTGGTATATCCCACACTCTTTCCAACGGGCGGGGCTGCTTGGCAGCAGTACCAGCGTGTGGCTGGACCCACTGCCCACATCGCGCATCGCAGGGTAAGATGTTACCCACTGCCCACATCGCGCATCGCAGGGTAAGATGTTCACTCACACAGACACAGTTTAACTTACAAAAGTTACAACGCATCCTATTTACTGTTACAACAAGCCCCAGGCCCAGGCTGATAATATAAACTGTCTGCAACATTTCTCCTGCATTGATCAAAAGCCTACTCAATTACGAGTGCTGCTAAGCTAAAAGCTTATGATTAAGCTCAGAGTTTAGTGATAGTCAGAAAGGACAGCAGAGAAAGAAGAGAGAGATTACGTGCGACTATTACGCACGGTTGTGAGGTGCGCAGCGGCATATCTCACAGCACACTGTTTATAAACCAGTTTACCAGTTTAATTGCAGGAAATGTTTAGTTGTTAAGCCCTTTCTCATAAGTAGATATTCACTCTGCCTGTTGGAGAGATAGAGAGAAGATTAAAGCGTCAAATTGCGGTAAAAGATGCTGTATAAAAGACAGGCTACAACTTTTTTTCCTTGTCCCCCTCTGGAATTATTAAATTAAATTTTACTGTTTATTGTCCCCCCCAACTATGAAATGGGATTTTCGCCCCTGCCCTCCATTACATGATTTAAACAAGACTATGAGTCTACAGGCACGCCAGCGGCTCTTAGAAGCTGGACTAGCCAGCTAAATGCTATCATCAGGATGCTAACATGCTCATGCAACGCACTCTCACACCGACCTCATCACATGGTCATGGACCTTCCACATCCAGATACCACATGGTTAGATTTAGGCAACAAAAACATGTGGTTAGGTTTAGGCAACAAAAACGCCTGGTTAGGTTTAGGCAACAAAAACTCATGGTTGGGTTTAGGCAACAGAAACACCTAGTTAGGTTTAGGCAACATAAACATGTGGTTGGGATTAGGCAACAAAAACATGTGGTTGGGTTTAGGCAACAAAAACACATGGTTGGGTTTAGGCAACAAAAACATGTGGTTAGGTTTAGGCAACAAAAACACCTAGTTAGGTTTAGGCAACAAAAACATGTGGTTGGGTTTAGGCAACAAAAATGTGATAAGGTTTAGGCAACAAAAACACCTGGTTAGGTTTAGGCAACAAAAACATGTGGTTGGGTTTAGGCAACAAATACATGTGGTTGGGTTTAGGCAACAAAAACAAATGGTTGGGTTTAGGCAACAAATACACCTAGTTAGGTTTAGGTAACAAAAACATGTGGTTGGGTTTAGGCAACAAAAACATGTGATTGGGTTTAGACAACAAAAACATGAGGCTGGGTTTAGGCAACAAAAACAAATGGTTGGGTTTAGGCAACAAATACACCTGGTTAGGTTTAGGCAACAAAACACAGGGTTGGGTTTAGGCAACAAAAACATGTGGTTAGCTTTAGGCAACAAAAACACCTAGTTAGGTCTAGGCAACAAAAACATGTGGTTGGGTTTAGGCAACAAAAACATGTGGTTGGGTTTAGGCAACGAAAACATGTGGTTGGGTTTAGGCAACAAAAACATGTGGTTGGGTTTAGGCAACAAAAACATGTGGTTGGGTTTAGAATCTTACGGAACGTGCACACCAGTGTCCCAGGTTGAGGTCGGTGTTTGTTGGCCCTTCTCGGACTTCAGGCGCTTTAATTTTCATTCTTCTCCTGCTGCATTTCCCTGCCGAGCCGCCCGCATATCATGCTGACGTTAAAGGATGGCTTTTTTCATCAGTGTCTGATGCCACAAGTCACTGCCCAAACGCGGGATGTTGACGACTTCGTAGTAATACTGGGTTGGCTCACAATGACAATGCTAACGTGCTGATGTTTAGCAGGTGTAATGTTTGCCATGCTCACTTTCTTAAAGGGACAGTTCAGTTTTTGTGAAGTGGGGTTTGTTATAGAAAAAGAATGTGTTCTATGAGGAGACTGAATAAAGACTTATTGTGATTTGACCAAGGACAAGACACTGTTGCTAATGTAACAGTCATACAGGCACTTCTGTTCTTGTGGTTTCCATTGTCATGGGCATAATAAGACAGTTCATTCATTCATTCATCTTCTAACCGCTTCATCCTCTTGAGGGTCGCGGGGGGGCTGGAGCCTATCCCAGCTGACATCGGGCGAGAGGCAGGGTACACCCTGGACAGGTCGCCAGACTATCGCAGGGCTGACACATAGAGACAGACAACCACTCACGCTCACATTCACACGTACGGACAATTTAGAGTTATCAATTAACCTAGTCCCCAATCTGCATGGGAGGAACTACTGTGGGAGGAAGCCAGAGTGCCCGGAGAGAACCCACGCTGACACGGGGAGAACATGCAAACTCGGGATTGAACCGGGAACCCTCTTGCTGTGAGGCGACAGTGCTAACCACCACACCACCGTGCCGCCCGATAATAAGACAGTATGTAGAAATTTCCATTACAGGCTGTATGAGGTGCTTACCAGTAGTTAGTGTATTTCATACAGTGGATGATGGTCAACACGCCCCCAATTCGGAGAAGCAGGCAGGAGTACCACAGAAGCTAAACCATGTACTGCTGTGGACAGGGGTTGCAACAAAATGAATTTTAGCCACCTAAAAAAATCAATATCATTTTAATTCTAAGCGATATTGAGAGTATTTTCAGTGGTTTACCTTTCAGTCAGATAGCCTGTTCTGAAGGGAAAGCCGTTAAAGAGTTCAGTTCCCCATCTATGCTCTCGTTAAAGCCACAGGACTCCATTAACAAAAACAGTAATTTTAGCACACTGAAAACAGGAACTGCTGGTCTACTGCTGCCTCAATCAGTTAATTAGTTTGTCTTAATGTGTTACTTCAGTGAATCCAAACTAACACTTTTACTATTTACTGTATGTAATATGTCCATGGATAAGTACTCCGTACATACCCACTTAAAAAAAACAGAACCATCCCTTTAAGCCCTATTCACATGGGACTAGTTTTACCAGGGGACCTCATGTGTTGTAGAAATTACCCCCTCACGTCTGTGTTTTGTGCTGCTCATTCACACAGGATAAGTTAAGTGTGTATTTTATTCAAATTTACTGACATTATCCCCCAGATATGATGTGCACAGCCATTTGTAACTCTACACAATGCAGATGGACCACTCTAGAACATCAGGGACCATGACGGAGGTAAATCCTGGGGCCAGATGTATAAACAATGTATACACACAAAAACCATGTGTACACTTTCTTTTCTTTTATTTGCAGGGTACAAGGAGTTCTATAAAATGTCACTCAGAGGCACATTTATAAAGTTCATTTTAAATTATTTGAGTGATGAACTTTAATTAACTTTAATTTCCATTCATCCCCCCGTTAACGGTCATTTGGTATCCTATGAAACACTTTGTAAAGTCAGTTTCAACATGAGCACCAGGGATGATACATTGATCACCCTTCTGACGTTTTATAATAATGATGATTGAGGTTTTACCGCGACAATGGTTTGCAGAAATGTGATGAATTAGTGGTACAAATAGCCACAGCCGTGCATAATGACAGCAGTTCTTCAACTGTTGGAGAACACCGTCGATGGAACGAAGTTGGCGAAACTGCACTTTCTTTACCATATTTCTCATTGTCAGGTCTGATGAAGAGTGGAGGGGCAAAAGTATTGATATGCTAACGGCTGTTAACATCCATTTATGACAAACTGTGGGTGCAGAAATAAGGAAGGGCACCGTTAAACTATAACAGTAACTGGATGCGTATCATACCGATGTATAAGGACGCCTTCTTTTGTTTCTGACGCCAGAAGTCACTGCCCAAGCGTCGGATTTTGACAACTTCAGAGTGAGACCGGGCTCCCAAAGTCTGTCAGATATATCTACTAGAGATCATGAATGGCTGTACAAAATTTCATGGTGATCCATCAAGTAGTTGCTGAGATATTTCAGTCCAAACTGTTTGACCGAACGAGTCTCCCCAGAGTCACCCCACTAACACGGATAAAAACCTCACTCTGCATGTTACTGTTGTGGAAAGTGATTACAATACATGTAACCCCAGTTTTACAAAATGAAAAATGAGTGCAGCTAACACGACTAATCAATACGTCGCCTAAATGAAGAGGATCGATACTACAAGCTGATCCAATACATCCAGAACTGACTGAAAGTCGGTTTCCTCGGCTCTGCAGAGGAACCTGACTGCTGGTGCTGTGAAGGTCTTGCAACATTTATTGTTGTTCACTCCACATGAAATCTCAGTGTTTGTCCAGTGAATTATCAGCATGCTTAGGCCTGTCTGCTCGCTTCAATTGATCTGAAGCATTTAAAGGCTGAAAGAGAGAAACACTTCTGAAATACTTTAAAGTGGGACTGGGTGAAATGGTTGAAGTCATTATCAGGACCTTATTTAGCTGATATCCAATATATATATATATATATATATATATATATATATATATATATCAAAGTCAAGTTCTTTATTCTTATCATGTGCGCAACAGTTACATAGAAGCAGTTGTTGGCAATGGAAATCTTTGGCCTCAGGCATCCCTCCAACAATACTCATTAGATATCTGTAAAAAAGAAAATCAGGCAGGTCTGAATATCAGGCTTAAAACACTGCAAGTTAAAACATAGGGCTAAAATCTAAACAGAAATAAAATTTAAGTAATATAAGTTGTGTAAACAGTATTGCAAATGGATAAACAGATTGTTATCAAGAATGTAGTAGCAGGCTGAGCTCGAGACACAGCAGCAATAGGTAAAAACTGTCTGATGGATCACCATGAAATTTTGTACAGACATTCACAATCCTCAATGGATGAACCCTACTGACTTTGGCGATTCTCTGACTTTTCCTCTATTGCCACCATGAGGTTAAAATTTGCAGTGTTGAGTGAAATATCTCAAGAACTATTGGATGGATTGCCATGCAAATGGGTTACACTTACATTCACCAGCCACTTTATTAGGTCCAAGACAAATTTCCCTTAGTGGGACAATAAAGTATAGCGTATTGTATCGTATCGTAGGTACACATGTTCAACTGCTTGTTAACGCAAACAGCTAATCAGCCAATGATGTGGCAGCAACTCAATGCATTTAGGCATGCAGACATGGTCACGACGACCTGCTGAAGTTCAAACTGAGCATGGTTTAAACACCACAGCCTACCTGAGTATTGTTGCTGACTGTGTCCATCCCTTTATGACCACAGTATACCCATCTTCTGATGGCTACTTCCAGCAGGATAACGCACCATGTCACAAAGCTCAAATCATCTCAAACTGGTTTCCTGAACATGACAATGAGTTCACTGTACTCCAATGGCCTCCACAGTCACCAGATCTCAGTCCAATAGAGCCCCTTTGGGATGTGGTGGAACGGGAGATTCACATCATGGATGTGCAGCTGACAAATCTGCAGCAACTGTGTGATGCTATCATGTCAATATGGACCAAAATCTCTGAGGAATGTTTCCAGCACCTTGTTGAATCTATGACACCAAGATTTAAGGCAGTTCTGAAGGCAAAAGGGGTCCAACCTGGTACTAGCAAGGTGTACCTAATAAAGTGGCCAATGAATTTGGTTTATTGAAAATACACCTGTCAAACTAAGTATATTTCCATCAGCCTCAAATTCAATTCATGTTTAGTGCTAATTAGCACATGTTAGCATGTTAACATGCTGAGGTAAGATGGTGAATATGGTAATTATTACATCTGCTTGACATTAGCATGCTGATGTTAGCATTTAGCTCAAAGTACAGCCTCAGAGCCGCTGTAGACTCTTAAATCCTGCGCATATCAAGTATGTAGCCTATTAATCTGACGTCTGATAAAAATTGTTACACACAGATGTAGCTATGATTCCTGCAGGTCACGGCACATTTTCTTCACTGCCTCTTGGGCAAAAAACTCTATAAAGGCTTTTGACGGGTGCGAACAGATTCAGTAAGGACAGTGCTTTTGTGCATGGGATGCCTGCTCTAACCACTGAGCTACTGGGTGCCCTAGGTTGTGTCCATTTTTAAACCAAAAATACAGACTTGGTGTGCAAAGACCTCAGGTCTTGTTTTATGTGTCTTTGTGTTAACTATCCTCTGATGAGATTGTGTATTCAAAGAGACTTCCTGGATAAATTAAGGCTAAATGGAAAACAAATAAACAGAAATTAATCTTGTATCTTTGAACTTGTTTGCTTTAACATCCTCCTCAAAATGTCAACTAAACCTCACTTAAATCGATTGAATCACAATTATGCATCACATTAGCTCAAGACTTAATAATATTTCTTTAATTACAGGTTGCTCAGAGTCACTAATTTATAGAATGGTAACAGGATGCCATCATATCATCACAATACAATAAAAATCATCAGCTGAAATGGCAGCCCATAAATCATGAAAAACTGAGGAGCTGTCAAAACTATCTATACTATATTTATTGCCATTAATATTTGTGAATGTGAAATTGCAGACTGTGTCGAATCTGCCCTCAGGCTGGAAAGAGAAAAATGATTTTAACGAGGACCTCTGACAGCTGGTGGAGGGTTTTTTTCTTTTTTTAAATGATGTCATTTACACAGTTTACATTTGCCTTGAGTTACCAGACTTGTTGGAAACACAGCGGAGGATTCTTACGGTCTAAAAATGTAAACATGTGAGCGGAGATATGTCTGTGATATCGTCTAACAGGTGAAATCAGAGCCCAGGTTTGTTTGGGACCCACTGTTAGCAGCTCTGAGCGAGCACTACAGCAACTCCCAACTTCTCTTTTTTGTTTTCTGTTTTGGTCCAGTGACAGCCCACCACGACGCCTCCTAGCACTCCAGCTGGCTGCTCAGCTATTGTGCAGGAGTAATGGCCACGAGGTTCCTGTTAGCTGCGCGATATACTCCGGGTTTCTCCCCCGATCTGTGGACTCCCTGCGCGGCCACTGAACCGTTTTTAAATCATGGCCTCTGATACTGGAGAGGTATCAGGGAATATAGTAGCAGATTGACGCTGAGGCAGGCAGACAGGGAGAGGCAGATGGACACACACACAAACAAACACACTCACACACACACACACACACACACACAGACAGACCCACACAGCTATGAGTGAAAGCGTGACTGTGACAGTTCTGCTGTGGGGTTATCAGTGACCAACAGAGCATGCCCAGACACACACACACACACACACACACAATCCTGAGGGCTCTCTAGTCACTGTTATGTACAGTCAGAGTCTGATGGGAGCAGACTTTGCCTTTTCCTTGCCTGCCATCATCCCTCCTCAGCCTCTTTTATTCACCGTCTTGTACCTCCTTGCCCCCTCCGCTCTCCCGTCATCCACACATCTACCTCTTATCTCACCCCCCCTTTCACCTCCTCCTCCCCCACCCCTCTGATCCATATTATCCTCTTAAGTAAAACACCCCAATCATTCTTCCCCCGTCACCGGCAACTATACCGCTGAGGTCACACAGACAGACAGACGAGCCCCATGAGCGCATGCATGAGCGTAGGTGCCCGCGCGGATGCTGGCGAGGCAAATATGGGTGTCATCATCTGAGAGATCATACCGCATGAGCAGGAGTGTCTGTCTGGCTGCCTCCCTTAGATTTTTCTCTCACTCTCTCTCTGCAATAACAGTTTCACACTCCCTTCCCCTCTCCACTGGGAGACAAACATTAAAGAGCTTTCTCATAATGAGGGAAACTACAGAGAAAAGACCTAAACTACACACACACACACACACACACACACACAGAAGCATGCACACACACACGTGCATGGAGCACGCACACGCACGTAGAACTGTGTACACATGTCCCATAGTTACGTAAAGGTTACGTAAAAGGCATGAATATTAAAAGGCATGCTAGTGCTTGGCTGTCATTAAAAGTGTACGTACAGTTGTGTGTGTGTGTGTGTGTGTGTGTGTTGGGGATTGTGTGTGTATGTGTACACACGCATACATTCATGTGTCTGACCGTCATTAAAATGCCTAATATTTTATGAAGGAGCTGGATGGAGGAGATCCTAGTGCTATTAAATTAGAGCTGGTAATGCAGGGGTGGGAACTCCTGTGAGGCTGTTAAGTTATTGACGAGCTCATCCTGAAGCATCCTGCAGTCAGTGATGCACTTAAACTGAGTTTGCAATAGTAATAATAACTATAAATTTTTATTCTGATGGCACTTAAAACCAGGGAGGCATGAGGACAAGATATTTTTAAATATTTAACCCCTTATGTGGGGACATGACTGCAATATTTTAGACTTTTGAAATTGCTACTGCGTCGTATTTGGTAGTCACAGGCTATTAACACCTGATGATCCGTAACTGGATACTATACTATATCTCTACGGGCCGTTTTAGGGCCGACGTCACAATGAGGTCAGTTTGTTAGCTGGAGGCAAAACACGACTCGCCACCACAGGGCTGTAGGCTACATAGGAGTCTTAAAATGTCATCTTGTTGTGGTACTGGGAGCCAGAATAGAAAGAGTCATTGTCAAACTTTAATTTTATCACGTAACAGCCGCCACTACCCATCAACAAAACAAAGATTATGGTTAAATGTGATAAGATCAAAGGACTGGACGGAGGCCATCATCAAAAATGCTCATGTGCGGCGCACACTTCATATCAAGTTAGGGAAAAAGTATTTCCTGTTGTAGGGATGAATAACGTTATGTGTATTAAGGGTTATCATGTCTCATATTAAGAGGAATATTGGATTTCTCTGTAACGCTAACTTTATAGCACATTAGCTAACATTAGCTTCGATAGAAAAAAAACTTGTGGAAACCGTTCAAGTGTCGTCCTCCTTTGTAAGATTGACATAGTAATCAACCACAAAGCTGCCTGTGACATCATCCATCCACATAGTGAGAGCATACGGGTTGGCCAGTCTGGTCCCATTGGTAAGTGTTTAGCTACTTATTCAAGTAACACTCACAGTCCCGGAGAGCGAGAGTGAGTTTCGTAAATTCAGTCACACACTCTACACTAAAATGAGAGCCCTGTTGGTCGAAGAAAAGAAACATTAAATGGCTATATAAATTAATGAAGGGTCACTCCGTTCTGCCGCTCCAAGAGTGCGGTGCTCTGGATAACCAAACAGTACATTCTGCCAGCGCTCCGAATTTACCAACGGTTCGGTCTGTGCCAGAGTGCACTCCGACATTGGACTGAGTATTTCTGAATGCACCACTCGTATAATCTTCCTCCACTGTCTAAAACAAGCTAACATAACTTGCCAGCTAGCGTTAGCTAATGTCTGTGGAGAATTGTTTTGCCTCCAGCTAAGCCCCGCCCACCGAAAAATGTCATACTGTATACTAACAGTAAAAGGGTTTATACATTAAAGGTCCAGTGTGTTTGCTTTAGGGAGATATACTAAATTGAATGTAATATAACAAGTTTGTTTTCTTTGGCGTATAATCACCTGAAAATAAGAATTGTTTGGCAGAATGAGCCATTTATATCTACAAAGGGAGTGGGTCCTCATCCACAGAGATTGCCATGTTGCGTCACCATGTTTCTACAGTAGCCCAGGGCAGACAAACCAAACACTGGCTCTAAATAGGACCTTTCGCATTTCGCATATTTACGTTGGCCACTCTAGTTAGCAACCTCTCCCTGATGAGTTGGGTCCATGTCATTGGTCCGACATCCCATTAGTCCAACGGTCCGCAGTGCTGAACGGCTCCCAGCGGACGTATTTCTACCTTGATGGTGCGCCGCGACCGGCTCTGGGTCAGCTGGGAAAGGCTTGAGGCGAAGCAGGTTCACGGCTTATGTGTTTGCCACTTTCTTTTTCATTTTAACCCACACCATGATCTTTTCCTAACCCTAACCAAGTGGTTTTTGTGCCTAAACCTAACCAGACCTTAACCACAGGGCATCATGATGATTTCGGAACAACGGGACTTCGAAACAATGGGTTTAATATGGTCGGAACAATGGAATGTCGGACCAATGGGCAGTTCCCGATGAGTCAAACTGCGCCGGGCAACGTCTGATCTTTATCGTGAAACTGCTTTATTCCGTGTTGCTACTGGTTTAAATCACCTGGTCCATTTGTTTTGGAGAGGAAGAGACCTCTGCAAATAATTTTGCTCCCCGTAAAAAAACTTCTTAACCTCTGGATCTTAAGTGAAGTTCAGAGAAAAACAGTGAGCACACATTAGCAGGTGCTGTGCTAACGGCCTGTCTCCAACAAGCCGAACAGCGTCTGAGAAGCACTGACATGTAATGTGTAACGGCTTTATTCAGTATTTTAACTGTTTTTAATCACCATGGTCTGTTTGTTTTGGGGAGGAAGACACCTCTGTTGATAATTCTGTACAAGTAAGTTCACGCTTGGCTCATGGGAGAAGTTTCAGCTGGTTGCAATCTGCAGTCTTCACTGCTAGGTGCCACTAAATCCCACATACTGCTCCTTTAACTACTGGTATTAATTAGCATACAGGTTGTCTTGGTACTTGCCTGCATTGTGAGCCGAGCCTTATGTGTAAATGAGTTGGCCGGGCATTGCAGACTTGTCAACAAACATGGTGCGTCCCAGATCAGGGGAAGCAATGCCATGGACAGGCATCATTTATTTTTAAATCATGTTTTGCAAGAGGAGACTTGTTAGCGGCTGCTGCTACACTACACGAGATTTTGTCCCCAACCACCCCCCTTCATCTGTCTGATTTGGCCAATATCGAACCAATATTGTGTCCTCTGCATTTGGCATTAACAGGCTGCATGCTGGCGAGCCAGTCGTACTGACAATCTGCTGTGCAGCCAAATATTGCTCAAACTCTCAATGGAATTTTATTTTGAAATCTGGAGGGGATTCCAAAGTTTCGAAAGAAACCAAAGATGTCAGGCTGCAGTCTGGGGAGATGTGTATAAAAAGATTGACTGATCAAAAATAACACTCGGATTTAAATATATTCAGGAGATGGAACAACCTAATGCAGAACACTGGATGTGTAATATTGTTAGGAAGTGTGGAATAATATGACTTTAACAACCTTGAAGCTACAGAAGCGGAAAGAAAAGGGAAAAAGTGGATGTTAAGGGGTTAAAAATATCCTCGGGAAGGAGGAATAACAGGCTTTTAAAGTAGATTTTTATGGTATAAATTCATGCTACGCTGTCGTAAAAAGTTTTGTAATGAGGCAAGTCACATAAAAATAAAGTTATACTCTCCAAATTTCATTTATTTGGTTACAAATATTTATGATATTTATGAATTTTTACAACACACCTTAATAAAGATCAGCCACATGTAAGCTGCAAGCATCTCATGCCTTCAATAAAACATGAACTCATAGTATTCTGAAAGGTATGATAACATAATATTTACAGTTATCACAATGCAGCTTGTTCTCTTTAGCGATGCAGAGTGCAGTCGAGGGACAGACTTCTCTCTCCGCCTTTTGGGAGCCATGCCGACTTGTAAGATATAATACAAACAGACACTTTGGCTGTAGTATAAACAGACGCTTTTTTTTCCTTTCCAGTAGGTGTTGTTCCCACAGCTCATAATATTTCCTCTTACCAGACTCCTCTAACTGCCAACAACTGACCGAGTGAATATAAAAAAAAGAAAGAAACAGAGGGTTAATAAGGTTCAGGTGCCGCTCCTCATCTTTTTCCACCTCCCAGCCACAGCTCCAAGCCGCCCCCGCCTGCTGCATCCACCTCAACGCCAACTAGAGTTCAAACTGCCCGAAACACCAGAGAGCAGCGAGTTTGTGCAGAGAAACAAAAGAAAGAACAGACTTCAATATTTCTCGCCTGCCTCAAACACAAGTATCACTGCTGTGGAAAAAGTTGGTGTAACATTTTATAAAGTCATGTGGCCTCTAAAGATACTACTTTTAGCCTTTGTCCGTTTACTTTAGCCTTTGGATATGTTTTTGTCAAATTTAGTTCCGTGCAGTTTACTTTGGCTTGAGATGCTGTTTACCAGACGCATTGTAAATATTTTTGCTTCAAGGTTTCAATCTTATTAAAGATTTGATGCCACAGCTGCAGCCACTTTAGCAGCTCTGTAAGGCTGCGCTTTGGCCCAGCGGTGCTCTGCGCTAAATGCAAGCATAAGTTAAGCGAGTACAGATGGCCATCGTTTGAATTTTATCAATCCCACGATTTTCATCAACACTCTTATTCTTTCCTTTTGATTATTTTGTGAGAAAAAGGGAATTAATTAAGAAAAGAATCAACATTGCTTTATCATTCTCATATAAACAGCAGCAGCAGCAGCAACAATGTTTAAATCAATGAATCCCAACTGGTCCTGACACGGAGTTCAGATTTCTCCTCAGTCATTAGTTCAAGGTTCAGTAGTTTAATTTAATCAGCGTTATACTTGAGTTTGGCCATGTAGTCAAGCTAGTTTCCTGTCTCTGTCAAATAGCTATTGATCAGTCACTCACAGCACTTCAAAATAATAGCTCTGTGCTGGAAATTTACTGTGCCTAAAAATAAAGCGTTTTTGCTTGCGAGTCACTTGCGGTCCATTCATAATGGACTTACATCCCACCTTTGGACCACGACCCACCAGTTGGGAACCACTGATTTGGGGATAGGGGGGTGCCTAAGTTACAAAACCTTTGAAATACCTTTGTAGCTAAACAGTTAGCTTAGCATTTAGCTTTCATTTATTCGCCTATTCTTTGTTGTAGTTCCATTGGCACTGTCCCATTTGGAAATGACAAGTGAAACACGTCCCGAAGATGACTTTCCGACTCAAAAAGCTCACCAACTCCAACCTCAAAATCCAATATGGCCGCTCTGGGCATCAACAGCAGAGTTGGGTATAACGCGTTACAAAGTACTTTTATTACTTTTTGCAGTAACGAGTAACCTAACGCGTTAGTTTGCTGTTTGAGTAATCAAATACTTAAGTACATTTTCAAACAAGACATCAGTTACTTCCGTTACTTTTAGAACGCTGGTCCTTCAGCTCCGAAAGAGCAACGGCTGTCGTTTGGTTCTAATAACGGAGATAACGTTAAACCTATCAGTCTGAAACAAGCCTCGGAGCTTGTGGCTCGCTACGTGGTCGGAGAAATGCTGCCGTTGTCTATGGTGGAGTCTAAATAGGTGGAGTAGGACTCGCTGACAGACATATTTCAGACTCAGGACTTGCATTATGCCTGGTACACGCTACACGCTGGTACTCACCAATTATCCCCGGTCGTCTTTCACGGCGTGTGTGATGTCA